>NW_021319833.1:95420-126233 GCF_001605985.2 Dendrobium catenatum | reverse complement strand
GGGGAGCGTAGACACCACCCTTTTTCTTAGGAAAGTTGGAGATGATTTGCTCATTGTTCAGAATTATGTAGATGACATACTTTTTGGATCTTCTAATAAGAAACTTTGTGATGAGTTCTCTAAAACAATGAGTAGAGAATTTGAGATGAGTTTGATGGGAAAGTTGTCCTACTTTTTGGGGTTTAGTATAAAACAATTGGATAAAGGAACCTTTCTTAATCAAACAAAATATATAAAGGACATTTTGAAGAAGTATGAGATGGATAAATCTAAGCCAATTAATACTCCCATGACTTCTAGTGTTCCATTGGATAAGGACCCAACTGGTATGTCTGTTGATCAAAAGAAGTACAGAGGCATGATTGGATCTTTATATTACCTGACTGCGAGCCGAGCTGATATAATGTTTAGTGCTTGCCTTTATGCTAGATTTCAAGCTGACCCTAAGGAATCCCACCCAAAGCTTAGGGATTTGTATATTAGACACAGCACTTCCTTTGAGATTATTGGTTTTTCTGACTCTGATTTTGGAGGATGCAAGGTGGATAGAAAAGGCACTTCAGGAACTTGTCAATTCATATGATAATCTTTGGTCTCATGGTCTAGCAGGAAGAAAAATTCTATTGCACTCTCCACTGATGAAGCTGAGTACATTGCTCTTGGAAGTTGTGTGGCCAAAGTCCTTTGGTTGAAATAACAGGTATTGGATTTAGGATTACCTGTAAGCACCATCTCAATTTTTTGTGATAACACTAGTGCCATATGTATCTCTAAGAATCCTATCCAACATTCAAGGACTAAGCACATTGACATTAGGCATCACTTCATTAGAGACCATGTGACTAAAGAAAACATTGAGTTACACCATGTGACAACTGAAACTCAACTGGCTGACATCTTTACTAAACCACTGGCCTTCGACACTTTCAGCTCTTTAAGGACCAGATTGGGAGTGATTGACATAAATGCATAAAATTGATCTTTTATTTGCTTATATTTTTGCACCTTGCTTTCTTTTCTTCTTTTGTGTTTTACTCTTAGTTTTTGTTTGATTTGTTTTACTTTCTTTTGTTTAGTTTTTTTTCAAAATCATTGCTGAAATGATATCGTATGCCTTGTCCTTGCTTTTGAAAATTTGTAGTCAGTGTTTTACATATCTTTATCTATTAGATGGAAAAAATATTTCATTGATCATGTCTCTTTCTCTAACCCATTTTAGTAGCATAGTTTTTTTTTCTAATCAAAAATCTAGTTCAAATTAATAAATTGTGTATAAAATTAAGATCTTTTATAAAACTTGCTTAAGAAAATCTATCATGTATTTATAATGATTAAAGTCTTTTTGTCACATCAAGATTCCTCGTTATTCTTATCTTTGGTTATTGATTCTGTTTTGTGGATAGTTCTTCTCTATGTTAGAGAGAGAGCCCCTATTCTCTAATATCTAGAAGATATTCTCACAATTAAGAATCCTTTTTAAAGGTTGTAAAAGAGAATGGAACTTGCAAAAATTAAAAAAAAAAAAATTTGCTAATGATGCCTACAAAAGATGCGCAATGATATCAAATTGAATATATATATATATATATCAAAAAGCAAAAGATGCGCAAAGCACCAATCAATCTACAAGAGGCATAAAATGAGCCCACTAAAAAACAAGCTCTTCTCTCTTTTCAAATCCTTTAAAATCTTAGAAGTTTTAATGTATCAAAGGCTTGATTTTGATTGTTTTGCGATTGTGACAAATTTACTTTGGTTCATTATTCTATGAAAAAATTTTTCTTAAACTAAGTGATGGAGGGATCCTTATCTCATATCCAATTGGTTTTCTTTGAGTTAGGTCATTGATTTCAAAAGATGATTCTACCCTAAAAGAAAGTTCGAGATAAGGGTAACCATGATCAGATATTCTACTGTTCTTTGGATTGTAGATGATGTTAATTCATTAACTCACAAGTTTTTAAAAAAATCAATCACATGGAATGCTGCATCATATTCATGCCTTTAAGAAAAAGTCTTTTGATTTTCTTTCTTTGTTCCCTCCTTTTTGAGATGTCAAAAGGGGGAGTAGTTTAGGATGTTTGCTTACACCTTTGATTCCATAGTTTACACTGCTATTTTTAAAATAATTATCATAGTGTCTTGCCATCATCAAAAAGGCGGAGATTGTTACAAATTCAGTTTCATGGACTATGTTTTGATGATTGGCAAACACTCTTGCTTTTCTTCAACTACCTGTTACTACTGACATTTTCAGAATTCAAATGTCGGACGAAAATTGGAATCAGCTCAAGACTGGGTAGATTAGGATTGAGTCAGTCTGTAATTTTCTTTTTTCTTTTTTGAGTCAATTGTAATTGCTTGAAGTGACTGATGTTAAGTAACCCTACACACACACTTGAGAGATTTAGAACTTGTGTTTTTACTCACATCGGCCCAGATGATATTTATATCATCCTGGACGATCGAGTTCAAAATAGAAGATTTAATCAGGATTTCTTAGTTAAGGCAGCCATAATTAATTGATCGTCCTGGACGATACCTGTATCGGCCAAGATGATATGCTCAAAACAGAAAGAATTTGCCGCCATGATCAGTTTAGGTATTCTGTATTTTTAGAAATTAGTCAGGACGATCAAGAGATCGGCCTGGACAATATCACATAATTATGCCTAAATTTATTCATGAATCAAGGAAGTAATTAAGGATAATTGATACGATCACAACGTCCTGGACGATCGAAGGATCGGCCAAGACGATCTATTCAAAAACCCTTTGATGCTTCTGGATGATGAATATCGGCCAGATCAAATTTAGGGCGATGCTCTGGACGATTTTCCTCTGATTTGAACTAATCGTTCAGGATGATCATGAGATCGTCCGAGACGATCAAGAAAATTTTCAATCGTCCAGTTTTCATTCAAAGCAATGCTCTGAACGATTTTCCTCTGATTTGAACTGATCGGCGGGGACGGTCGTGATATCGTCCGGGACGATCAAGCAAATTTTAAATCATCCAGTTTGAATTCAGGGCGATGCTCTGGCCGATCTTATGAGATTTGTACTGATCGGCCAGGACGATTTCAATATCGTCCTGGACGATAAAGTCTGCAACTTGCAATTAATGAGCTCCTTTGAAACTCTTCTATTTAAGAGCTCGTGTTTAACATTTTTGAACATCCTTGGATGCTATCTTGACCTCAGAAAACCTAAAGGAGAGAGAGAGAGAGAGAGGGAGAGAGAGAAAGAGAGGATCTTGTGAGGGGGAGCTTGTGAGGGGATTAATAAGGGTTGCTCCAAGAATTGTTCCACTTCTTATTCCCTAGAGTCTCTTATCCTTGGAAGGGTTGGGAGAGGTAAGTTTCAACAAGTGATCGTGGTTCTCTGCCTGCTTCAGAAGGAATCAAAAGGAGTTGGGTTCTCTTCCTTGATGGGTGTGGAAAAAAGGAGGTGTTTTTGTGAAGGCTTCTCCGTCTAGCTGTGGGGGCTAAAGGATAGTCACGTTGGTAGTGCAATACTCAGAGGGCACCTTCTGGGAGTGGACGTAGGTCAAGTTTATCGAACCACTATAAACCCTTGTGTTCTTATTTTTGCTGCTTCCGCAGTTATTTTCTTCCACACTTATTTTTATGGTGATTTGGTTTGTGATAATCGTTCTTTTTGCTTAAAGAAAATTTTAAATACCAATTCACCCCAAGTAGCCCAAGTAATTTTGGAACTAACAGAAGTACCTTTCCAAAAAAATTTATTAATAAGTTTATGCACCCTATTGCACACAGCTTTAGTGGGATGAATAGTTTGAAAGCTATAAACTAGAAGAGATCACAAAACACTTTTGATAAGAGTAGTCCTGCCACCAAAGCAAAGGAAATTAGAATCCCATAATAGAAGTTGATTTTGGATATGGTAATAAGATAATCAAAAAGAAAGTTTTTCCTTATTTCCTTATAAAGTGGAACACCAAGGTATTTAATGAGTAATAGACCATGACTAAAACTAGTACAATCTTTAATACATAAAATATGATTATTAGAAATACTCTTATAAGGAATAAAATATCTTTTATTTTTGTTAAATGATAAACCACTGATCCTCTCAAATTGGTTAAACAATTATGTAAGTTTTTGAATTCTATTGGTAGAAGCATTGGCAAAAACAATAAATTCATCTGTAAAACATAAATGAGAAATGGAAAACCACCCAAAGCTTTAAATTAAAGACTATGATTATTCTCAAAAAGATTTGTAAGGCCTCTAGATAATTATTCAGAAAAAATTATAAAAGAGCAGGAGATATGGGATCACCCTACCTTAAGCCATGAAAGGATTTAAAATAACCCTTAGTGGACCCATTCACAATAATTAAAAGAAAACACCTTCAATGCAGTTCTTAATAAGGTTAATAAAAATATACTTAAAGAAAAAACTACTTCCTCTCACTTTGACATCCAAATCATGGCAGATCACTTGAGCTAACAAAATATTATCTATAATAACCCTACCTTTCACAATACCCATCTAAGAGATAGAGATAAATCTTGGTAAAAGAAATGTAAGATGATTTATAAGAATTTTAAAAATTAACTTATTAAAAAAAGTGTAAAGACTAATAGGCTGAAAATCATTCCAAGTGTTAACACAGTTTTTTTTAGGAATAAGCATAATTGAAGTAGACATAAGAAACTTAAGAATAGAATTTCCAGCGAAAAAAGCCAAAATAGTCGCAAAAAAATATCATTATTAATAATATGCTAAGATTTTTTTAAAAAATTAAGTAGTATAACCATCTGGTCCAGCCACCGAATCACTATTCATACCAAGTAATGTATCTTACTCCTCCTCCATAGACGGAGGTTTAGTGAGAATTATATTATCCCCTGGGAAATAAGTCTAGGAATAATGAAGTGATCAATAATATGGATCGGGTTAAAAGTTTTAATGAGACAGCTTTGAAAATGAAGAACAACTAAATTGGCAATTTCCTAAGTATCTTCAGAAATAGTGCCATCCTACCTTTGGATTTTACTAATACCTTTTTAATAATATTTCCTCTTAACCAAAGCATGAAAATACTTAGTGTTGTTGTCGCCCTCAACTAGGTGCTTAGCAGCAGCATTTTATTTCCAAAAAACTTCTTCCTGAGCTTGTAATTTATAGAGATATTCTTTAGCCTTATTTAACAGAGAAGAATTGACATCATAAGGGTTAAGTTGACAGGGTGATCCAACCCCTCAACAAGTTGCTCAACCTCCAAGATATTAGAAAATATAATTTTAAAAACATTATAGTTCGACCAAGTTAAAACCTGCGTAAACCTTTTCAGCTTGAACTAGAGCATCCTCATACCAAAACATGAGTTATTTTAATGAAGTGGGGCATGCCAATTATTTTCCACAAGTTCAAAAAAGGAATCATGAAGAAGCAAAATGTTTTGAAATCTGAACTAAGATAAACCATTAAAGTGTCTGAAATTAAGACTAATAAGCAAAGGAGAATGGTTAGACAGAGTTCTACTAAGATGATGCACATTAGTAGAATTAAAAGAGCTAAGCCAAGAGTCATTAAAAGGACCAAGATCCAAACGTTCCCATAAATGACTCATATTCCAAGTAAATTGATTTACAGAAAAACCAATATCAATGAGATTGTAATCCAAAATCATATTACTAAAACCCTTCATAAACTGATAAGATGGAAAGGAACCACCAACCCTCTTAGAAGGGTTTGTAATAGCATTAAAATCACCACCAACAAGCCAAGGAAAATTGCAAATAATACAAAAATTAATAAGTTGTCCCAAAATTTTTCCCTAATATATTGAGAAGAAACAACATACACAAACGATGCACAATAATGTAAGTGTTAAAAACCTCAATATGACAATGAATAACTTGAGTAAAGTCACCAATGACATCAATTTTAATCGAATCTTTCAAAAAAAATCCAAATCTTATTAGGCACATTCAAAATAGCATAATTAAACCTTAAAAAATGAGAAGTACTAAGTAACCTAGAAGAAGAAATAAGCGGCTCAAGCGAAACCAAAATAGAAACATTATGAATATGACATAAGTTTTTCACACGAATTCTAGAAGAAGGACAACCAATCCCTCTCACATTCTAAATAATATGATTAAACATAATAAAGCAAAATTAATGGGAAGTATTTGAGCGAGTATTCTTAGGATATTGCAATATAAACTGCTATTTTTTCCTACCTCTTTTACTAGGAACCTTATAAAAACTAGTATCAATATCATCCTTAGGGAAACATTTAGCAACAAGACCCATATCTTCAGTATCATTAAAAGCATCATTATTATAATAAGAAGTGGAGGGAGTCTTACTATAAAGGTCCACACTAGAAATCTACTGAGAACATTCATCCTCCATAAGCATACCATCATCCTCCATAATACCTTTACCTTCTCAAAAAGAAGGGCAAGGCTCCACAAAGTCCACTTCACCTTCCTCTAACTGGGTACCATTTCTCTCATCAACTATAGGAGACATTTGAGTAACTGTATTAACATCTCTTTCCTTTTCTTGAATAAAGGGAATAATGTTTGAAAGATAATTACCATTCAATTCAAAAAAATTTTTGTTAGTCATACATTGACTGTTGGAATAAACATTAACATGATTTTTTGTATCAATATTAGGTAAAGTTGGAGTCATAGTATTATCACATTCAACAAGGGAAATAGAAGAAATTTTAACACCAACTCGCAGATCATGATTTAAAATAACAATGTTGCAAACAATAGGTTGAATCTCTTCCACAACTATATGCAATGGCTCCTCACCAAGTTGTGTTAGATTAGAGGTATTATCCTCTACAAGCATCATATTAGGATTAGTAGCTTCCTGTTGAATCACATTGCCAACCTCACCATTTATTTGTTTCAAGATTTCTTTTTCTTAACAAAGATGAGGATGCTTCCTAAAACAATCATTAAAAGCATTCCACCTATGATGCAATACATATCTCAATAGGATGTTTCTTAGAAACATCTAATTCAACCAAAACTCAAGCTACATAGGGCCTTAACACAGAAGCAGTGGCTTGGTTCGTCTGCAACAACCGACTAAAATAGAAGCCAAACCAAAGAGGATTTGATGATTAAAAAAATAGGGTCTCAAGTTAGATAATGAAATCTAAATCGGAGCAATCAAATACTCCTCCCTAACATCAAAATCAGGAGTCCATTTAAGAAAATGGATTTGGTATGCCTAAATATAATAAGATCTCCTAGCCAATATGTGATTATAATCAAGATCATTAGAAAGTTGGATAACAACATGACGTTTATCAATTAAGCCAATATGAAAAGATCCAAAAAGATTAAGGTTAAGAAAAAAATTTCATATAATATCAAAGATTTGGCTGCCACAAAACAAATTTACCCACCAACACCAAAGAATACAGGGCAGCCAATTGATCGACTTTCGAGTCTTTGAACAAAATGGCTTGACAGCCCTTTAATGACAAGTGAACAAAGTTTTGTTTAGGAGAAGTAATTGATGAACCAGTCATAACAGCCTTAAAAGATTGAGTTTTCCCCTGAAAAACTGAAAAGGAAGGAAGGTTTGATGACGATGAAGTCATCATCGCCCAACAACGAAGAATAAAAAAGGAACCTCAAAACAAGTGAAGGAACAAATGTGATAAAAGAAGAGGAAGAGAAATCGAGCAAAAACCGTAGGAAAACCCTCCAGAAGTCACCAAACGACCGCACGAAAAGGACGGAACCTCAAAACAAGCGAAGGAACAAATGCAAAAAAACCTAGAGGAAGAAAAATCAAGAAAAAACTAGAGGAACTCTAGCCAGGAAGGAACCAAATGACCACACAAAGAGGGACTGTAGAATTGCCCTCAATTTTCCTTGAGAGATTGAGACAAAGAGACATTAGAAAGCTGAACCCAAGGTATTTATTGGGGTGATCTTTCTTGTGCACCATAGATTGTACCTAGGTTATTTTATAATTTTGTGTAGTAGGGAACCCAAGCTCCTTGGATTTTTTTGTTATCTTTTTTTGTAGCTCTTATGAGCATTATTGAGCTTGAGATCCCATTAAGGACTTTATACTATTTTTCTTATATTGACGCATAGGCCCCTTTGAGTGTTTCCTCCAAAAAAAAATACTTGTGATATTTTCTTATATTAATGTATAATTATTTTCTCAAATAAATCCCTTTAAGGACTTTATACTTATTTTCTTATATTAGTTACCTTTTGATAGGCGGGCTGGTTGTTCTCTCCTTTTTAGCCTGTGCCCCTTCTTTGTTTGTTTAAGTTTTATTTATGAGTTCTTTCCCATGTGATGCTCATCTATTCTGAGGCTGCTTGGCCTCTGGTTTGCTTTTTGTGGGGGTTTCTGGTTTGTGTTTTTTTCATGCATCATGTTTCTAGGTATTTTTGGTGTTTTTCTGGTGGATTTTCCTGGGTTCCCCTCTATTGTGTCTTTCTCTGGTTCTAGTACTATTGGTGTATGCGTTTGTAGTCTCCATATCTTATGGGAGTTAGCTAGTTTCATTCTTCTATTGTTGGCCTATCTGGTTTATTTCCAATTTCTCGTCAACATTTCTTTGTTCTTTGTTGGGTCAGCCTTTAGATTGGAGTGGCACTTGGGTTGTGGTTTTGTTGGCAATTCAGGTTTAATTTATCTAAACAAGGATGGACAATTTTGTTGTTATGCTGCTTGGTTATGAACTAAATTCTCCTTTATCGGATGGTTCTTATGAAGCTGGTACTTCATGAGCATTGTGCTGTCCTGTTTTACTGCTTTTTATCTAAGGATTTTGCTAGCTACCTTAAGTTGGATGTGAATTGGTGTATGTTTTGTATCCCTACCTATTTGGTTTCCTATTTCTATGTCTTGTTTAATCACAACCCCTGGTCTAATTTCTACAGGTTCTTTATTGCATTTTAGGTTTGGTTCAGTGGTAGTTAGATGATGCTTGTTCATCTCTTTGTGGGTGAGGTTGCTAATAGTTATAATGCTAATGTTTGGAGGCTGAATATCTTCTCTTTTGGATAACCTAGTTATTTTGTTGATAATTGCTTGGATTATCATTTATTCCTTTTTTTGTTTTCGTTGTGCATTTTTCATATTGATTATCACCTATTTTTGTAGGATTTCTTTAGTGCAGGTTGTTGAAGTGAGGGCGCTTTCAAAGGGAAGGTGGAGTTGATGGCTATTTTTTGGTTTTTACCCTTTTTGGGTGCTCGTTCCTGTGCATCGTAAATTGCACCTAGGTTATTTTGTACTTTTGCATAGTAGGAAACTCGATCTATTAGGTTTTTTTGTTTCATTTTTTTTGTAGCTCTTTTGGGCCTTACTGAGATTGAGGTCCCTTTAAGAACTTAAAAAAAAAAAAAAAAAACTCGTGATGTTTGAAAATAATTTAGAATTAATTAAAATATTTATAAATATAATTTTGATTACTTCTACGATGGGATTTCTATATCAATAAAATCAATCAAATATATTCTCAAATAAAATCACAATTAGATTGAAACTAGATCCAAAACCTAGAACCTAAAAATCCACATGTTGATAAAAAAGACTCGTGATATTTGAAAATAATATTGAATTAAATAAATTATAAAAAAATACCATTTTGATTACTGATATGATTGAGTTTCTACCACAATAAAAACAAGACAAAAAATTCATACACATGGTCACAAGAGGATTCAAATTAAATTTAAATTCAACACAAAGAAACATTACTAGCACAAAGAATCACAATCATGCTATATCACTTTAAATTTGTGAATAATATTTAAAGATGAGATTATGAATCACATAAAAACAAGTTTAAAATAAGAATTAGAAATTTCTTTAAAAAATTATGATAATATAAAGAAAATTTTAGCAAGAAGTCACCAAATTTTTATCAAAGGTAAAGCCTTCACCACACTAGGTTTCCTCCAAAAAAAACTTCAACAAAGGTTGAAAGATCCTCCAAGTATAGTGAAAGAATTGCTTGAGGATGCCTTTAGGTTTCTGGAGATTAAATTGAATAAGTAATTTAGGAGGAGAGCTTAAAGTTTTGGCTAACACATGGAGAGATTAGGGTTGATTTGAATTATTTTTAGCCTAAAGAAAACCAAGGGATTTGGAGGGAATATTTTAAAAAAGTAATTTAAACCAAGGGCTAATATTAAAATTAAATTTGATTAGGTTTAATCAGCCTTTAAAATAAAATAACAAGGAAGTATAAGGGAAAAAATGGCTAGAAAGAAAATCCATTATAAAATTTCAGCCAAGCAAGATTAGGAAAGAGGAAATTCAAATATTCAAATGAGAATTGATCTCATGGATTGATAGGTTTCATTAGGGATCAAATAAACTTAATTAAAAAGTAATTAAAGGCATTTAATATAGTGGGCTTGCTAAGGGAGGAGGGATTTCATGAAGTAAAATCGCTGAGGGATTTGGGTCAAGGAGATAGAGGTGGGTTGGAAAGAAGTTTTGGCATGTGAGAAGATTAATTAATTGATTAATTAATTTAATTAAAATACAAAAGTTTTATTAATATAATTAATAACTAATTACACACAAACTCAATAAAATATTAATTTAAATGAAGGAAATGAAAGAGGCACACAATATTAAATTTTTATGAGTTATTTTAGGAAAGTTCTTAGAATTTTGAAAATTATGAAAATAAAGGTAAAAATTTTAAAAATAAATAATGTGAAATGATAAAGTTTGAAAAGTGAAATCACATGAAGTCATGAGACCTGCTAAAAAAAGAAGGGTAAGCACACATACAACTAGTTATCAAACTTACCATAAATAAACCTAGTTTCACATCAAGATAAAACGAGTTATCTAATGTATGATGATGTAAAATAAAATATGAATGAAATCATTTAATTATTGAGCACATTTGTTGTGATTAAATCAATGTTAAGTGTTACAAGAAAGACTATCCCAAACCTAGTCTCCACCTAATCTTTAAGTAGCTTCCTCCATTGTTTGGCTTGCTCTTTCGTGAAGGCCTGAAATGATAAATTTGAAACATTAGTCACACCAAACATGTGTTTATTAGCATCAAAATCAAAGTTTCCAACACCAAGGCTCAAGGGGCTAACAATCTCCCCCTTTTTGATGATGACAAACCATTATTTATTAAGATTTTAGAGTGAAGGTCCTAAGTGACCTTCATCAATACATGGAATGAATATATAGTAAGAAATACTCAAATTTATTTATAAAGAATGTCCAAACCCAATACGCATAAGAAAAACTCCCCCTAAGTCTATGCATGAGTAAATTAAGAAACAAAATTGAGTGAAAACTATACAAATAAGTGAAAATTTTCTCCCCCCTTATCAACATAAAAAATTAATAAAAGCATGAAATTCATGAAAACCAAAATCAAAGAGAGGGATCCAACATTCCAACAAATCAATCTAAATTACAAAATATTTCTTCTTGTAATGGTTTTGTAAAAATATCTATAATTTGAAAATTAGAATAAATAAAATCAATACAAACACCACCTTTCAAAATATGATCACGAATGAAGTGATACCTCACTTCAAATTGCTCAACCCATGAGTCTTAAATTTGATTCTTTATTAAGTAAATAGTACTAGTTTTATCCCACTTAACAAGAATGTGATCTAACCTAACAAATAATTCTTCTAACTTTTACTTTACCAAAAGACATGAGCTACATAGCTACCAATACCTATATATTCAGCCTTAGAAGCGGATAAAGCCATAGAATTATGCTTTTTAAATTACCAAGAAATAAAAGAAGATTCTAAAAACTGACATGTTTATTATTTGAGTTTGCTATCCACTTGGCATCTAGCATAGTTAGCATTAGAGAAAGAAAACAAGTCACAAGTTGTTCAATTTTTAAAATGCAGTAATCCAAGCCTAGTAAAGCTTATAAGATATTGAAATATATAATTAACTACTGTTAAATAAGATTACTTAGGGTGTCTTGAAATTAAGCACACAAACAAATAATAAAAATATTATTAGGCTGGCTAGCAATAAGGTATAGCAGTGATCCTATCATAGTCTTATAAACTTTTTTATCAATTATTTTTTGTTGGTTCATCTAAATCTAATTTATTAGATTTGAATATCTTCATATCAAACTTTTCAATTAATTCAAGAGTGTATTTAGTTTGACTAATGATGGTGTCATTTTAAAGTTACTTCACCTGAGGCTTCAAAAAAAAAAAGTTGAGTTCTCCTACCATACTCAAATCAAATTCACTAGCCATCAAAGATTAGAAATAAATGCTCAAATATCCATTGGTGCTTACAAATAGAATGCCATCTATAAATACTTGAATAACAGATCATCACCTAGAATTTAAGAAAAAGGGTGGTATCTACTATAATCTTTCTAAGCATGTGGTCATTGAGGTAAGTACTCAATATTTTAAACCAAGCCCATGGAACCTCCTTTAAACCATATAAATTTGTCTTTAATTTATGAATATGATCATGGAAATTAAGGCTCTTAAAATCAGGAGTTTCTCTATAAAGACATAATGGCAAATAAATCCATTCAAAAAGATGCTTTTGACATCCATCTGAAAGAGTTTAAAGTTTTTATATCATGAAAAAGAAAGGAGCAACCTAATGGTAACTAGTCTTGCTACAAGTCCAAAGGATTTCTCAAAATCTATCCCCTCGACATGTGTGTACCCTTGTGCAACTTACCTAGCCTTATTTCTAACAACCACCCTATAATCATCTAAATTATTTATATAGACCCAATTTGTTCCAATAAAATTCTGATCATGGGGTATTGGGATTAGTTCCCAAGCATCATTCCTTACAAATTTATTAAGTTCTTCTTACATAGCAATTATCCAATAATTATCAAAAAGAGCTTCTTGAACATTCTTATGCTCAATTGTGGTAAAAAATTCAGTATGATTAACCTCATACCTACAATGACTCCTAGTTACTACACATTGAGATAGGTCTCCTATAATCAACTCCTTAGAAGATTCTTTTTAAGTTTACATTCCTTAGGAAAAGAATCATTCACTTACATTAATATTTTTTATTTTTTCTAATTCTTCCTCAATCACTATATCTTTCCTCTCATCTACTCAATTTTCATAAAAAATCACATGAACAAATTATTCAACAATCACCTTTCTTTTATTAAAAACATGTTATTCTCTTCTAAACCTAAAATAACCAAGAAATATACCATCATCAAACATAGAATCAAATTTCCTAAGATTTTCCTTTCCATTATTTAAGTTGAAACATTTGCATCAAAAAATATAGACTTAATTTAGCTTAGGTTATTTCTAAAAGAATAATTCATAAGTGGTTTTCCTTAAAATTAAACTAAAATAAAATCTATTCAGCATATAACAAGCAGTGTTGACTGCCTCCACCCAAAAATAATAAGGATGATTGTATTCATCCAACGTAGATATATTATGCTCAATTAATGTTTGATTTTTCCTTTCAAAAACTCCATTATACTAGGGAGTCCTATGTTCAAAAAATTATGCCTAATTCCTAACTCTTTAAAAAATCTTTAATAGATTTATTATGAAATTCTCCAACGTTATTTGATAGAATTATGTTAATCCTTAAACCACTTCCTATTTGAATTAGATTCATAAAAATATCTAAATTCATCAAAGGAATCATTTTAGTTAGTAAGGAACAACACCCATGTATACCTAGAAAAGTAATACAAAAGAACACAACAAAAATTTTTGCCACCTAGACTCACAATGCTAATGGGTTCAAATAAATAAAGATGCAAATGGTCTAATTATCTAGATGCAAAAACCAGGTTTTTATTTTAAAAGATGACTTATGTTGTTTACCATGCACACATAAATCATAAATATAATTAGATTGTGCATTTAAAAAACACCAAATATAAATTAATAAATAAACATTCTAAATCATAAATATAAAGTTTTTTAAAATATTTTTGTAATAAAAAAACTTTTTAATTTTCTTTAACATTTTAAAAATAAATATAAAATAAAAATTAAAGACCATTAACATAAAGCTGACTAATAGATATCAAATTATGCTTTAGGATGTTGACAAGAAATATAATATTTAAGTTAAGGGAAGAGTTACTAACACTATTGATGCATGTGATCTTTCCTTTCACGTTATCCCCATAAATAATAAGTTCTCCTTCATGACTTTTAAGTTCTTTGAATTTAGGTTTATCTCTAGTCATATGCCTTGAACATCTACTATCCAAGCACCTCATGCCTTCTTTAATTTTATTATGAAGGCATTCCTACAAAAATCAATCAAGGCTTAAATTTGGGTCCACTATTTTGAAAAGACACATATTCATGAATGTAACTACTAGAAGTGCTAAAATTAATAGGATAATATTGAAGTTTTGGCAAGCAAGGATAAGTTGATTTACTTCTATCATTATTTTTCTTAGACATGTATTCAAAAGAAATATGTCTTTTGTTTCAGCAAGAATTGCACCATATGTTAGAAATAGTATTTGTTCATAGTGTAAGATCTATGATGAGAAAGTTTTCTTTTTATATTCTTAAACATGCTAATAGAGAGGACATAAGAAACTACCTTTAATCAAGCTTTAAGAATCTTATTTTCATTTTTTAAGTAAGCAAAATTGCATGGTTTTTGAAATAAGGGGTTCATTTTCAATTTTTAAAGAACAAAAATTAGTAAATAAAACATGAAATTGGGAATCTAGTTACTCATTCAAGATCTTAACAGATTTATATTTTTGTTTAATTTTTTATATATAACTAAAAGTTCATTAAAAGTTTTATCATGCTCATATTCAAGATCTTAACAGATTTATATTTTTTTTCAACACTGCCGTTGCCAGGTCCCAAGTCCTGGATGAGAAAAGTGGAGGGTTGCGTTAGGTAGTCGACAGCCAGCGTAAAACTTGTCGAACAATAATGACATGAATCCTTTAAGAAATTATGTTAATGCTAGGGCGTCCCCTGGAAGCGACGCGCTGTATGGCCTGAATACAGTGATAAGTGTGCAAGGGCCGCTGCACCGGCGCCCGGGTGCAGTGTTAAATAGGAAAGGGTTCCCACATCAAGGACGGATGTGGGCAAAGATGCTAGTCCATGATACTAAAATTAGGATAGGAACTTGGAATATAGGTTCCCTTACAGGAAAATTAATGGAATTAGTAGATATTATGATTCATAGGAAGTTAAATATTTTGTGCATTCAGGAAACTAAATGGGTTGGAGAGAAGGCTAAAGAAATTGATAGTTTAGGATTTAAACTTTGGTATTCGGGTAGGAGTCATACTAGAAATGGTGTAGGTGTTATTATAGATAAGAGTTTAAAGGATAATGTTATAAAAATTAATAGGATTGGAGATAGAATTATAGATTTAAAGATTGTTGTTGATGATAAGATTGTTAATATTATAAGTGCTTATGCTCCTCAAGTAGGTTTGGATATGAGTTCTAAATTAAATTTTTGGAATGACTTAGAAGAATTAATACAAAATATACCTCTTGAAGAAAGAGTTTTTATTGGAGGAGATTTAAATGGACATGTTGGTAAAGAGGTAGTTGATTTTAAAAGCATTCATGGTGGCCATGGATTTGGAACGACGAATGAAGGTGGCAAGACCATATTGGATTTTTGTTTAGCTTATGATTTTTCAATTGCTAATACCTTATTTAAGAAAAGGAATGAGCATCTCATCACTTATAAAAATGGATATAATACAACCCAGATTGACTATTTTCTTATTAGAAAATTAAATCGTTTAGATTGCAAAGATTGTAAAGTTATTCCGAGTGAAAATTTATGTACCCAACATCGATTATTAGTTTTGGACTTTAAGATAAAAGGGCATAAAATAAAAAATAAAGTAAAACAATTTTCTAGAATTAAATGGGGGCATTTAAAGAATATTAACAAAAATATTTTTGGAAATAAGATTTTAGATCTTAAGATTTTGTCTGTGCATGAGGATGCTAATATTACAGAGGAAGATTCTAACACATGAAAAGAAGAAAAGTTTGATTTCCAAAGAATAAGAATGCCTCCTGAAAGCCCTTCTGAAGGCACATGGATGAAATCCCATTCAGTTCCAATAAATTGATCCACATCTTTTCTATCAAAGTAAGAAACTTTGGTTTCCAATAAACCAATAAAACAAACACCATATTCTTTTACAAATTCTTTTAAATATAGAGAAGCTTTTCTCTTCCAAGCTCCTCTATAATTCCAAAAAGCAAGGGAAGAGTTCATTGATTAAGAGGGGTAGAAGACCCCGGTTTATCTTTGAAGTCAATCTCCACTCTCCTACTCCTAGGAGTAGAATTAATAGGTCCTAACCCTTTTAACTATTTAGTACCTTTCCTTTTGTTGACAAAAGGGCCATCATTCTTGTTTTCAATAATCAGCTTATGATCTTTATTGTTTATTTTATTATGCTCTGCTACATAATCATTTCCTTTGTCTTCACATATTAAGTTCTCCTCCGACACAGATGAATTGATTTCAACTTCTTCAATTAAATCTTCCAGGATGCTGAATTTATTATCAGAATTTATTTTAGAAGAAATAACATTCATACCTTCTTCTTCTAAAATAGGTGGAAGGGCTTCCTTAACATTGTTGATGTTTTGATTGACCTCCTCTGCACAATTAACTGAAATTTCCTCATTATTATCCTTCTCAGCTTCAATTGCCTTCCAAACAGCCTTAATATTACCAGCAACAGCTTTATTTAAAGCATTCACCTTGTCATCTCGTGAAGACATCCTGAAGTTATTTTTAAAAAATCTTTTCTTGCCATAGTTGACTTGCAGCCATGGTCCATATTCACTATTTTCTTCATGAACAGCAGCAATTATTTCAGAATTACTGATTTTTGACTTCCCAACAGGAACAACCTTTGTGCTCTCCTTGGTTATATTCGAAACATTGTTTTCATTATTTAAATTCTCCAAGCAAGTGTTTTTGTTATGCCCAATTTTCCCACAGCAAAAGCAAAATTCTGGGAGCCTTTCATATTCAACTTTTTGAAAGAATTTGCCCATACTTCCTTCCACCCAAACTCCCATGGGTAGTTTAGCATCCAAATTAAGACAAACACAAACTCTTCCAAATCCTCTCCTGCTCCATTGGAACAAGTTGCCATTAATCAAGATCGGTTTACCAACCATGGAAGCAATTCTACAAATGTTGATCTCATCCCAACATAGAAGAGGGAGATTAGGTAGTCTAATCCAAATAGGAGCACTCAAGCCCTTCAAAGAAGTTGGATTGAAGTTTACCGACCACTTTTCCATCCCAATGATTTTATTATTTACAAAACAAGGTCCATTGGAAAAGATAGCCTCCATTGCTTGTTCTTCAAAAAATGAACAGAGAACCCAATCCATTCCTAACATGGTTAGGTGGAACTTTCCATAAGATGCCCATTGTCTTCTAAGTTCTGTGCTCACCACTGAGAAAGGAATTTTGCCTCCAAAGACCTTAATCACTAAAGAATTCTACAATTTTCCTGAATTCTCCATCACCTTGTCTTCGTTGAGTTTAATTGTAGCTCCATCTTCAGATAGAAAGTCACCCAGATTCAGCTGAGCAACCTTGATATGTTCCTTCCTACTCCAGGCATTTCGCTGATTAATAATCTTTGGTCTTACTGTGACTTCATTCATAGCTTCTTGATACATTCCCAGATCTCCATTATTGCATTGCCAAACTTGATTTAAGTCAGAAGAATTAATCATGAAAGAATTGTTTTGAGCTGAGTCAGATTGAGCATCATTGCTAGAGCCCGCTTCATTTCGTACCAGATCAATGAGGCAGTTATTCAAAAAAATAAATTTCAAGAGAGAGTACAAAAAAGCAAAAAAAAAAACACAAAAGGATTATTATGTGGTTCAGCTCTTGACTAGCCTACGTCCACGCCTAGTCCCACCCAGGACTAGGATTCAAATAATAATCAAAATTCTTAAAAATTTTGTATCCTCCTAATAATTATAAGAAACTATCTCACACAACGGTGATCACATAAATAATACTGCTGGATGACTATGGCACCCCAAGAGGGTGGGGGGTGAATTGGGGTTTTTAAAATTTTTATTAAAAGAAGAAAATTAAAATTATTTTAAAGCAATTATTAAAAGAGTAAGTAGGCACACAATATATATAATGAAAATGACAAAGAAAAATAAATGCAAGAAATGAAAATAAGAGGTACAATATTTTTACATGGTTCGGCACGGATTCCAATCCAACCTACGTCCACGCTAGCCAACTCTCGGGCTAGAATTCACTAATACCAAGTTTGCTTCGCAAACCTCACTTCTTTAAACCAAAGAAGTTCTTTAGAACCTAAGTACTCTCCTACACGGGAGAGTACAACCCAATCTAATTACAATTAAAACTTCACTAAGCCAAATGGCTTAGATCAAGAAAATGAAAAATACAATTTGATGCAAAATAAGACAAGCTCAAAAATCTTGTAATAAAATATCCATAATATTTGAGGTGATCTTACAAATTAATTTTAATCACCTCACTACTTGCAAATGAAATATTAAATTTGCTCACATTAAGAAAGATTTATATTTTGTTTAAAATAAGAATAATATTTTAACTAAAAATATATTCTTGATGATTTAAATTTTAACTATTAAAAAAATATTAAAATGAATTAGATTATAGATGTAAATCTATGGCACCTTAAAGAAGCAATATACTTGCTTCGCTAAACTTTTTGGATTTAAAAGATATGATATATAAAATTTCCAACAAATATTTCACCATAAAATAAATACTTTCATGAAAGAAATAAATGGTGGAAGCTAAAAGAATAGCAAGTAAAGATTTAGAGATGGAAAGCAAACTCAAGAACTCAAGAAAGATTACTCGGTTGTATGTGTTGATGCTTTCCAACAATGATTTCAGTCTCGCAAATAAAAAGAGCTCTTGGAATAAAAACAAGGCTTCTCCTCTCAATATTTACCATGTAAAGAGGAAAGGAAGTATGAAAGAATTGCTGGAGTTTTTCTTGTTTGAGCTGCTCTTATATGAAGAAGATGAGAGGTATTTAAAGGGAAAGGGTAAGTAAAGGCAAATTTGAATAAAAATATTATTCTAATATGTTTTCTATCAACTAATAATATTATATTCCATTAAGAATTCATTTATATTAAATATATATGAGATTCAAATGGCTAGAAAACTGCTAGCCACATGGGAAGGTCAAAAAGTCATCATATGCATCCAAAATAGGGCTAAAACGGCTAGTAGCAGCTTTTATTTAAAATAGATAATGTTTGGAAATTCTTTTTAAATTCAAATAAAATCCAAATGAGTCCTATAATATATCAATTTATATCTACAGAATCCAAACAATCTAATGTAATAATAATTAGACCACGATTCAGACATCATATTATCATATTCAGTAAAATAAAAACTTATGCATAATTTTAAATATTTAAAGATATATTGAATATTAATATAATAATATTATGTAATATATATAAATTTAACCATACATTAATTAATAGATATGAAACAAGTCAGTTTAAAATAACTACATAATAAAAGTTTTGCCATATAAGCTTATTACCTTTAATTCCCTAATTATATAACTTTCTATATTTGATAATAATTAATCAATCAATGATGGTTATAAATTTTATTTATTAAAGAAGTCTTATAGATTTTTATATCAAGATTAATATATAATCAAAAGATATTTAGATTGTTAGCAAATCAAATCATGCAAGTAATATTGGTGGACCACTAACAAACTCCTACGATAATGTAAAAGGCTTCAAATTATCTATCTTGGTCCATCTTAATCTCAACATTTGATTGATCTTGAGTTGTGCAATGTAAATCTCATAAGCAATTACAATGCACATCATTACACCTGAAATACTTAGCACACAAATTAGAGCATCCAAGCATATGCTCGTTATCATCAAAATCTCTTAAATAGGTAATGAGGTAGTTAATATCAACAAATACAATTCACAAAAGAATGGTAAGTAATAATTATAATAATTTAGTTCTCACGACGAAATAGTTTTCAAGAAATTACTCTCAAACCCCACACAAAAACAAAGTTTTATTCACAAAAATAAATGCATTTTCTCACTAATTTTATATTTTATGAAGATGAAAATATGATAAAATGAAGTTTCTAAATGTATTTCCAAAGAAAATTGTAATCAAATAACTTTTAAAATAATTTCACAAAACTAGGTATTGTCGGCAAAAAAGCAAAACAAGTACTTGAAAAATGCATGTTATTTTACAAATTAAATGTTGCTGGAAATTTTATGAAAATTATGATAGGATGAAAGAAAATTAGAACACAAAAAAAAATTATTTGAGAGTTAAATTCAAAAGAATTCAAAAGATAGGGCAAGACTTGTTGAAAACAACACTTAAGCCAAAGGCAACTTGTCTAACACAAGATTAAGGCCAAAGAGTGCTATTTATAAAATTTTAACATTATGGAATAATATGCTTAAAGACACCTTAAATTATATATAGAATAATATATATGATACAACAAGTAAATCTCACAAAAATATTTAATAAAATAGCCATTATTCAAAGAAAACAAGTCTCCAAATATTTTCACTAAAAAATATCAACTAGTTGACTCAATAACATAGAATAATCAAATAGAATTTGATCTATACAAACTTTGAAAAAACTATAAATTCAATAAAAATTAAGATGACTATTCTACATCTAAAAAACCAATCAAAATAATTCTCAAATAAAATTACAAGAGATTGAAACTAGATCCAAAATAAGTAATCTGAAAATCCACAACTAGTTGAGAAAAAAGACTTATGATATCTAAAAATAATTTTGACTTAAATAAAATCTGGAAATTAAATTTTTATTACTAAATGATGTAGCTTATACAGTAATAAAACCAATAAAATAAGGATTCTCAAATAAAATCACAAATATATTGAAACTATATGCAAAACATATAACCTAAAAATCCACAACTAGTTGATCAAAAAGATATGTGATATTTGAAATAATTTTGACTTAAATAAAATATAAAAACTATAATTTTGATTACTAATATGATGGAGTTTTTACAAAAATATAACCAATCAAAAATACACTCAACTAAAATCACAAATAGATTGAAACTAGATCCAAAACATATAACCTGAAAAACCCACAACTAGTTGATCAAAAAACTTGTCATATTTGAAAATAATTTTGACTAAAATAAAATCTGTAAAAATATAAATTTGATTACTGATATGATATAATTTCTACAAAAATAAAACTACTTGAAAATATTTTCACCCAAGGTCACAAGATTATTCAAACTAGATTTAAATTCAACACAAAGAAAGATTACTAGTTTGCACCAAGAATCCCAATCATGCTAAATCTCTTTAGATTTGTGAACAAGATGTAAAGATGAGATTATGAATCATGTAAAGACAATTATAAAATAAAAAAAAAATTATATTAGAAACTTTAGATCAGATAAAGAAAATTTTAGCAAGAAGTCACAAATCTTGATCCAAGGTAAAGCCTTCAACCCACTAGGTTTCCTCCCAGAAAACTTTAAGAAAAGTTGAATGATCCTCCATGTAAATTGGAAGATTTACTTTAGGATTACTTTAGGTTACTGGAGATTTGAGTGGAGAAGGAATTGAGCTGGGGAGCCTTTGGGCTTTTATCATAAAAAGATTGCAAATTTTTGCTAAGGAAGATGGTGCAGATTTTGGCAGCACAAGGAGAGATTATGGTTGAATTGAATTATTTTTAGCCTTAAGTAAACTAAGGGATTTGGGGGGAAGATTTTAATGAAGTAATTAAAACAAATAGATTAGATTTAAATTAAATATGATTAGGTTTAGTCATGACTAAAAATAAATGTGAAGGTATTAATGAGTGCTAAAAAAATGGCTAGAAATAAAGTCCAATAGAAACTATCGACCAAACAGGATTATGAAAGAGAGAATTCAAATATTCCAACACAAATTTATCTCACTGATTAATGAGGTGTAATAGGAATCAAATTAATTTAATAAAAAATTAATTAAAGGCATTTAATAGACTGGGTCAGCCAAGAGAGGAGAGATTTCCTAAAATAAAATCTCTAAGGATTGACTTTTTCTAACGAGATGGAGAAGAGGTAGGAAACAAATTTTTGCATAAGAGGAGATTAATTAATTAATTGACTTTGAATAAAACTCCAGAATTTTAATTATTATATTTATAACTAATTAACACAAAAACTTAATAAAATATCAATCCAAGTGTAGGAAATGAAAGAGGCACAAATTATAAAATTTATATGTGACTAAATTCAAGAAATTGTTTTGGAATTTTAAAAATTATGAAAATCAAAGTACCAATTCATAAAATAAATAACGTAAAATGATAAAGTATGAAAATTAAAATTACATGAAGTCATGGGACATGCCAAAAATATAATGGTAAGCACAAATTGAACTAGTGAGCAAACATGCCACAAATAAATATAGTTTAACATCAAGATGAAAATGAGTTACCTAATATATAAAGATGTGAAATGAAATATGTATGAAATTATTTTAATAAGTTAGAAAATTTGTTGTGATTAAATTATTGTTAAGTGTTTACAAGAAAAAGTTCCCCAAACCCTGTTCCATCTAGCTTTAAGTAGCTTCCTCCAAGGTTTGGCCTGATTATCAGTGAGGACTAGCAACACTAAATTTGAAACATTAGTCACACTAAATATTTGTTTATTATCATCAAAATAAAAGTAGCCTACACCAAGGCTTATGGGGCCAACACAAACTTCCTTCTAGGAGGATTATCCTGACCTTCAAATAAGTTTGAAAAACTCAAATTTTTTTTTTAAAATGTTTAATTGAAATATTTAAATCATTAAATCACATTTTCTAAATCTAAAATAAGTGTAATATGCACTTTACTTAAAATTTTTTGATTTGAAAATTTAATTAACTATATAGGCTTTCCTCTATAGAAGCCCAAGAATCCAAATTAAAATAAATTCCTATTTTAGTTGGCTAAAATAGGGGGAAAATCTCTGGACATTGACTAAAACTAATCCTTGGTTAGTTTTATTTTCAAAATAAAAAATAAATGTGAATTTTATCTTTCAAGGTGAACATTATATTCCCTATGTTGCATTTGATTATCAAATTAAAATTCATTTATGTTTTCAAGTTAATAGTGAATCATTATTCTATCTCTCCAGATTGCATATGTTCAGTTATGTGAATTTGACTAAATAAACAATAAAGTGAATGAGTGGCATATTTATTTGTTCATAGGGAGTTCTAGTCACTCTACTAGGGATGGGGCTTATTTTCTATCTTTAGTGGAGATTAGACTATAAATTGGTAGTATGTTTTATTTCATATTTAATTAAGCAACCTCATTGCTTTCTTCCTTTTGTCCATTTCAACCTTCGAAGAAAGTGATTTCAACCAGTTGTTAATTTTAAATCCTCAATATCAAATTTCAATCAAATAACCCAAAACTAGATTTCAATTAATCACACCAAAATTAGATTTCAACCAATTGAAAAGAAAAAAAACTCATCAATTTTCAAACCCAATTCCAAAATTTAATCAACAATAAATTTAAATCCAAACTCCAGTGTCACTTAATTTCCAACTCCTAGATAATACACTATAGTTGCATTACTTCATGTAGCTTAGTAATATAATCTGGACTAGGTCCATAGTCAAAACATGTTACCCTCCACCATCAATCGTTAAGAACATGCATTGGAGAGTACATAGATTTAGTTTAGTATATTCTCCTAATTAGTATTTAATTTGGAGTCAATAAATGCAATGATGGATATATATTTTCTATTTAAATTCATAGAAATGAAAGATAAACCCATCTTTAGCTTTGCCAATAATGTTGACATTTAGAAATAATATTTTATTCAATGATGGCAGAGAGAGCCGTTTTCTAGAGAGATGGATATATATTTTCTATTTAAATTCATAGAAATGAAAGATAAACCCATCTTTAGCTTCGCCAACAATGTTGACATTTAGAAATAATATTTTATTCAATGATGGCAGAGAGAGCCGTTTTCTAGAGAGAGATGTTTTCAAAAATTCCATCTTCGATTGTTGGCAGGTTCATCGGCAATGATGGAAGGCCATTCGGCTATTACCTCCGATGACTAGACTTCTGCCGGTCCTAATTATGGGGACTCTACTTTACTGTTGAGTTTGAAGATCTTGTCAGACAATTGGGTTAATCCATAGAATTCTTTCAACACCCCTTTGGTGATCAAAGAATCGATTGATGTCCCAGCTAAAGCTTCTTCTCCTGTGTTTGGTAAAGGCAAATAGTTAGCCATTGATTCTAAATTAGACACTCCACAGTCGATTGACATTATTAAATCAAATGGTTTTGATTCATCTTCATCTGGCATGAAACTTTTTATTAATAGGTTTGGCAATACAGCAAAATCTAATGTCTTTTGTAATGGAGTCCCTTCAGTTCAAAAGTCGATTGATGGCACATCAATTGTTTGTGATAATGTCCAAAATAACGGAGTAACTAGCAATCTTGCTCAAGGAATTATTGGTGATTTAGGTAAGACAATCCAGGCTAATCCATTATCTAAACACAAATACATCAAGGTTAACATTTCAAAGGATTAATCATTCATGCCAGAAGATGTAAAGGCAGTTAAGCTACATGAACCAAATATGAATGATGACACGATTAGGCTTCAAAAATCTATTGTAGTGAAAGTTTTTGGAAAAGATATTCCATTCCATGTAATAGCGGTGGAGTTGTGACGTTAATGATCGCAATTTGGCAAATTCCATCTTACAATTCTTGGTTTAGGATAGGTGTTATGTTCCTTCTTTTTATAAGAAGCTGTGGAAAATGATATTTCTGGCGGACCATGGTTTGTAAATGGCAACATAATTGGTCTTGACAAATGGAATCCCAAATTTTCTACTACATCTTTGAAGGGATTGTCATCCCTTATTTGGGTGAGGATGCATAACCTTCCCCTCTATTTTTGGGATGAGATTAATGTTGTTGAAACTCGAGCCCATGAGTTTATGATTTTGAAAATAACAAATATTATGGCTCACTTTGTGTTGTCTACCTATATTTGCAAAATATTTTTATTTCTGTATTTACTAGCAATTAAGGATTACAGTACACCTTACAAGGCTCAAGTTTTGGCAGAACATGTTCTATTTTGTAATTTTCATTAATATAACTTTGGTTTGTAAGGGTGTTTGCTTGCTTGTAACCTTGCACACTTATTTCTGTCTAAGTTTGAGTTCTATGTTTTGGTCACATCGTCTAGGCCGATCACAATATCATCCTGGATGATCAAATGAAATTAGAAACCCTAATTAGGGCATCCTGCTTAAGGAAGCCATCTTTAATCAAATCGGCCTGGATGATATTTATATCGGCCGGGCGATAGGCTCAAAGCAGATAGACTCAGCCGCCAGATCTATTTAGGTATTAGCTATTTTTGGACATCATCCATGACATCATCATGAATCGGCCTATTCGATGCAGCACTGTTATGCCTAAATTAATCTAGTAATTAAGAAAATCAATTAAGGTTTGATTTCATGATTACATCATTTTGGATGATCGCAGGATAGGCCAGGCTGATATATAGGATGATATGACCACAGAAAGTATGCTTACCTTTCTTGTACTACTTAAAGCTTAAGAAAAACTTTGATATTTTCGAAACTTGAGTTTGAAAATCATGATTTTTTATTTACCAATTTTTGCATTAATCTTTGATTAGATATATTTCATGCTAGGTGTTTTGAAATTATTACTGTTTCTTTTTCTAATTTGCTCCTTGATAACAAATATTATTATTTCTTTATCACAACTATTATTGCATATATATTTTGTTTGCTCATCTTAAAAACCTTTTAGATACACAAATATCACTTGCAACGCAAATTACCTTAAGATCAGATACATTAGGGTTTAGTCTACTTATAATTTCATTTCAATGTTTTTTTTTTAAGTCAAATCTTGAATATGGTGGACTCAAAGCTAAGTAACCTTTCAAACACACTGTTATGGGAGAAATTTGGTGAGTTAGAGTATTTTTCTATTTTTAACCTAATCATACATAATGATTTTAAATCATACTTAATTATCAGCTAAAAAATAAAAACACTAATTAGGGCATCCATGATAATTTTGAGTGATTAAACTAATCGTATTGGATGATCCATATCATCTAGGATGACCTATTTAGATAATGAAAAATAGCCACCAACCATAATTTAAGAAATATTTTAATTTTTTTCTAGTAATACAGGATGATATACATCTTCTTGTAAAATTTATGACAATCATTCCTAAATTGATCAGTGATTAGGGGAATTATTATGGTTAAATTATTTAATCATATTATATACGATGCTCGATTTGGATCATACTGAAAGATCTAATATATTTTGTAGGAGGTTTCCCTATCATCTAAGATAAAAACCCATAATTTTATTTTAATCGTCCAGAAGAATCATTCTAGATGTCCCATGAGGGTTGCAGGATGATATGAAGAATGCCACCCATCATCCTATGTCATATTGGATGATTAATATAGCTTATTAAACTAATCATCTGGGATGATCACAAGAACGTACTGGATGATCTATATGAACACTTATATTGATCTTACAGAGCAAAGGTGATTATCGTGATTGAAAGGGTATTTTTTACTAATCATATATAATGATCTATCAATCGTACTAGATGATCAATTGTGCATAATTGAAAATTAGGGCTTCTTTTGGAGGCTCTCTATTTAAGAAATTATATTAACCCTTGAGTTAATCTTTTAATATGGAGTTGATCTAAGATAAACCTTAGAGAAGGAAGAGGAAGAGCTTGAGAGAGAGAGAGAGAGAGAGAGAGAGAGAGAGAGAGAGAGAGAGAGAGAGAGATCCTTGTGAGGGGGAGTTATGAGAGAATAATAATGGTTTCTCTAAGCAAGGTGTTCATCATCTTCTTCAAGTTACTCCTCTGGTTCCTTGGTGGCTCTGGGTAGATCTTTTTTAGCATTAGATCTAGGTTTTCTACCTACTTAAGGAGGGAGTAAAAGGATTCTTGGGTTCTCTACCATCACTAGGTGGGTGAAAAAGGATTTGTATGTTCTCTACCTACTAAAGGAGGGAGAAAAAAGATTCAAGGTTATTTTCCTCATCATGTTAATGAAAATATTTTGTAAGGGCTTCTCTGCCTCGCTATGGGAGCAAAAGGAGAGTCACTTCATATTTGTGCAATACTTGGAGAGGGAGTCTCCAAGGAGTTGAAGTTGGACAAATTTGACCGAACCACTATAAAATTTGATGTGTTCTTTCTTATTACTTTTATCGTATTTTATTTTTTCACTTTTCTGTGATTTGTTATGTGATTAAAAATTTTATTATATTGTTATAATGAAAATTATTTTTCTTCTATATCTAGGGTTTTTTATTTTAAAACATTAAAAAATATTAAAAAGTTATTTAATTTTTGTTTAAGATATTTTAAAACTACTAATTCACCCCCCCCCTACTTAGCCTCAAGCTAGTTCTTTAGGGTTTAACACCCCTCACAAACTTTCAAATTTAGGATTAAATAAGCTCTATCCTAGGAATTAAGGAGTTATAATTTAAAAACTTTCATAATGATTTTATAATATGTATAATATTGCAAAAAAAATGATACATGAAACATAATCTATAAATAAAGAACTTTTATAATTTTATAATTTTTAGAGTACAAATATTTTCTATAAAGTAAAGTTGGCCAAGCTCTAGCCACAATAAGCTTAGATTTATATTCCTATATAATATACATTTGAATATAATTATTTGCTTTAATCTTTAAATCTTCTGCCTCTTGGATCTTCTAAAGAATTTCAAAATATTATGATCTTCAAAGGAAGAAGAATCATTTCTCTTTGGAAATTACAAATGTATACAAATAATCATTTTCAAATTTCTTAAAACTCTTGAAACTGTATAACTCAATCTAGCTATACAAGTATAAAAAATAATTATATTTACAACATTGCCTTTACATCTACATTTACAACATTGCCTAAATACATTCAACTTTATAATAATATAAAAGGGCAACTCATATATAAAAGAAATATACGTATACAATATTGTGTTGGTGTATACAAATAAATTATTTGGCCTAACATCCAACTCTAAATGTGCACCAATAGAAATATAAACTTAACATCCATATTATATAAATAAACACTACATATATGAGTACCCTCTAGTAAAGGCACACCAAATAAAACAAAACAAACCACCAACCTAGCCTGGGATAAAGTTAGTTATAATAACAAACTATCTAAGTACGTGTATAAGGTTGAGTGTCTTGGATAGGTCCTAAGCTTTATTAGTTTGACATTATTTATAACTGATTTATTTATTTAAGGTCATTAATGGTGAGTTTGAATTCAGCCTCTAATAATTTAGAAATTTTAGATTTTATAACGGTGTTTTTATTATTGAAGCTTTTAAGTTTTAATTTTTAAATAGTATAGCATTCAATAACTCCCAAGTGCATTAATTCATTGATTATTAAGCTCTAGGCTCATATTTATAACGCAACCAATCTTCCAAAAATGGGATAGATAGGTTGTAGATAGGTTGCATAGAGTCCTTATATTTTAATCAACTATTTAAGTCCTTAAGCTTTCCAATCTAGTACACCTTTACCTTCCTTAAAGTAGTCAAACATGAGGGTATGAAAGCTTAAACATTTAAGTATTTTATTACTCATTTAAATCATTATTTAAATTCAGTAGCAATCAGCTTTATTAAGCCAGGGCTTTGAGGTTTGTTTTACCCCCCTTGGGGATAAGTTAATAGCCTCGTAGGCCAAGGTTATATGTAGAAATTACCTATTTTATTTAAGTTTTATTATTGGTTTTTAATTTTTAATTAATTAAATTCAATGATTACGTATTTATAATATTTATAATTTAATACTTCAATTATATCAATTCATTCCTGGAAATGTCATAATAGACACAAAGATCAAAGTCTTCTTAGGACATGTAGTCCTAGAGCTTGAGTTATTCTAGCTTCAAAAATTTATTATTATATTATGAAGTGTGATTATTACTCATATGATTTGATTTTTTAAGTGAATGGTTTATTCAATTTTTTTTACTTATATATATTTTTTATTTTATTGAATAATTTAATGAATTGGTTTTACAAATTATTGACCTTTTAATTTACATTGAGTTGTAAAAAAAATTATACTTTTATAAATACTTGACCCAATAATGGGGTTGTGTCAATTAAATTTTCCTATGATTATTTATGATTTTTATAAGTTCAATACGTATTAATTATTTTAATTAATTCAAGTAATTAGTATATTCTTTTTTTTTTTGCACCAAATCAATTCCAAACTTCTTGAAATCTTCCTCAAATGTCCCTGATAAATCTTAGGGATGATTATAAGTGATTAAAATTATTTTATAATTATTATTTTAAATTATTTAATTTAATTAATTAATGCATGGATTTTCTTTATTTTCAAATTACTTTTTATTTTGAAATACTTTTAGGGGGCTTTTAATTTTTTCTTTGTTAAGCATTTAATTTTGAGCATCCTAAAGCTTACAATGTATTTTTATGATTAATTTTAGATTTATTATGAATTATTTAAAATCCTAGGTAAATTGTGTTTCTTGGGTTGACTAATTAATAGACCAAATGAATTCCAAATATAATAAAATTTGTAACATATGTTTATATGAACAAGTGTTTCAAACTTACTGAATTTAAACTTATCAAATCCATCCTAGGTTTCAAAATGAATCCTCTAAGGTAAATATACCTATTCCATTAAGGATTTAATTTTAAATTATATTCATAAATTTGGGTTGTAATTAATGGTCATCTAACCCCTAGATAGATCACAATCAACCCACTAAAGCATATAATATAATTCCATATGGATTCATGTGTATTGAATTTCCAAATAGGTCAAAAATTGACCAATGAACTTGAGATGATCAATTAAATCCCTTAGAGGTTTCCAATTAACATAAAAATTTTTGGGTATTTAAAGCAATTGCGCAAGAATCATCCTTGTCAATTTCACTTAATAGTTAAATGTAATTGAAAAGTAATTTCAAAAATACTCTTGAGAGTATTTTTTATATTACTTTTAATCTATATGAAATTAAAGTATGCAATCATAAGTGTTTTATTCTACTCTTGAAGATAAATCTATATAGCCTAAGAACACATAATTTTGATAATTATGTGAGGGGTTATACATTTTTTAAGCTATGGATAATGTTCCTTGATTTAATTAAACTATATACATAATTAACAAATATTTATATATTGCACTTCCTAATTGATGGGGCAATGATTGTCACAGTAATGGAATGTCACGATATTAGCTATAGTCATTATAGAAGCTCAAGAATAGATAATTACCTCACACAAAGCTCTAATTTCCATTACCTTTGCTTAGGGAAGTTTGTATGGACTTCACAAATGATTCTCCTTTAGATAGAAAGATCAAAGGAAGATTGAGGATTGTTGACCTCATTTTTGTATGAGGTCACTAAGGCCCTTCCAAACTCCAGATTAATTCTAGATCCTAGGATCCACTCTAGACCTTAAGATCCTTTCCTAGATTCAGACCTCAGGATCTACTCTAGACTTTAGGATCCTTTCCTAGAGCCAGACCTTAGGGCCTACTCTAGAGCCTAGGATTCCCTTAGATCCTAGATCTTAGAACCACTCCAACCTCAAATCAATTCCTACCT
>NW_021319833.1:66864-89932 GCF_001605985.2 Dendrobium catenatum | reverse complement strand
TTTTTTTTTTTGAGAAGATGCATAAAGCAATATTATTAAAAGCAAATCAAAAGAAACAACCTAAACATGGTTGAGATTATCATATTCTTCCTTCACCAATTTAAAGAATGAAGGAGGAACATTATTGATAATCAAGTTATTCCAAGTATAATCACCCAACTTAGCATAGTTAGCACAAAAATCAGCTAACTTATTACATTCTCTCTTAACAAATTGAAAAATGACTTGAATGAAACTTCTAAGAAAGAAGAAATCAAGTAAATTAGGATGATTACTTACAGATGGACCATTTTTGAAAATATCTTGGATATGCTTCATAGCATTGTAGTTATCTCCTTCTATGATGATGCCTTTTGCTTCGTACATGCTAACTTATTACATTCTCTCTTAACAAATTGAAAAATGACTTGAATGAAACTTCTAAGAAAGAAGAAATCAAGTAAATTAGGATGATTACTTACAGATGGACCATTTTTGAAAATATCTTGGATATGCTTCATAGCATTGTAGTTATCTCCTTCTATGATGATGCCTTTTGCTTCGTACATCCACTCTTGATTAAACTTCTTGATAGCCAATAAAGCTTCCAATTCAAGAGATGAAATATCCCAGTGTAAATTTTTGATCCCAAAGGCAAATAAAAGTCTACCTTTGCAGTCTCTAATTACTCCGCCAATTCCAGCAGAATAATTATTATTAAGAGCAGCATCCACATTCAGTTTGATCCATTCAGTTGGAGGAGGTTTCCAAGTGTTTTGAAACACCAATTGCTGATTAGAAACCCAGTTGACTGAATTGAGATCCTTGCTAAATGATAAAGAAGCAAAACTAACTGCATTCCCTGCAATGGAAGATATACTGTCCTCTTCCAAGCCGTCCACCCTCTTGTTTCTACTCTTCCAAGAGAAAAAGACTGTAGAACAATAGATATTGGCTATAAAAGGATTGCTGGTAGAAGCTTTAGAAAGCCAATTGAAGCAATTATCTAGATTGTTTAGAGCCGGGATATCATAACCCCAATTATTCAATAAGATAATGATCTTATTCATGAATGAGCATTTAACAGTCATATGATTTGCATCTTCAATATCTTCACATCCTCTTGGGCATCCGTTGAAATTAATAATCCTTCTATACATTAAAAAATCGTTGGTTGGAATTGCCTTGTGAATCAATTTCCACCAAAAGATATTGACTCTTGGTTTCAATTTTAATTTTTTAAGCCATCTCCAATTTGCATCTTCTTCATCATAAAAGAAACTTTGTTCTGAAATCAAAGCAGCAATTGATTTCCCAGAGAATTTGTACATAATTTCCATTTCATCAACTTGATTTTCTTAGATCAAAGGAACCAAAGAAATTAATTATGTTAGCTCATTCCCGAAAGCCTCATGCAATCTGTTGATATTCCAATTTCCATCTTCAATAAAATACTTCAAGCATAATTGTTCTTCTTGAAGATTTGATACAAATGTAAGCCATTTATCTAAACACTTATCAAGGATCCAAATATCCTTTGTAGTATTTATGAGATCACCATTAAAGATATTCCATCTAGTAATTTATTGAAGAGTTTTGCCTCCAGATTAATGATTTTCCAAGTTGGTGAACTTCCAACTCTTGTTTCTGAAAAATAGAAATATTTTCCATATTTTGCAATCAAGACTCTACTCAGAAGAGATGATGGCTTGGAAATCAAATTCCAAGAAAATTTAGCTCTCCAAGAATTCATTCTATCAGCTGCTGAAATAATACCTTGCCCTCAAAATTTAATATGCTTACAAAGAATTTTCCATTCAACATAATGAATTCCTTTGCTCTTGTTCTGTTTCATCCAGAGAAAATCCCTGCAAAGCTTGTCAAGGTCTCTCAATACACCCATTGGCATAAGAGAGTGAGTAGAAACGAAAATTGGAATGGATAAAAGAGCTGTTTTGATTAACTAAAATTTTCCAGCTAATGTAAGAGATAAATTACCCCAAATATTGAGTTTATCAAATGCTTTTTCCATAACATCTCTATAGTCAGCTGCTGTAAGTATTCTCATAGCCATTTTGATGCCAAGATAGCTCATTTCTTCAACAACTTTGAATCCAAACAGTTTTGACAGATTTCTGGATTTGCTCTTATGAATAGCTTTACCGAAAATCAGAGAAGATTTCTGATTATTCACCTTCTGCCCAGTCCATTTACTGTAATCTTTCAATATCTTCTTGATTTTAATAACATTTCTCCTATTGTCTTCTAAAAAATTTATGATGTCATCAGCATATTGAAGATGTGATATTTTCTCTACATTCGGATTCAATTCAATACCAATTTTAGCTCCATCTCTATTGAAAGCTTCAGTAAGGATTTGAGAGCACATGATGAACAAAAGAGGGGATAGAGGGCATCCCTGTCTAAAGCCACACTCCGCTTGAATCCATTTAGAATTCCTGCCATTCACATTAATAGAATATTTTGTGTCCACCACACATTGGGTTAATAGATTAGCAAAAGATAATAGAAAACCATAAAGCTCCAAAACTTTCTTCAAAGTTATCCAACCCATGCTATAATAAGCTTGTTCCATATCTACTTTAACTGCCATCAAGCCTTTCTTAGCTTTAGAAATTCTATATTTATGAAAAATTTCTTGTGTGAGCAATATATTTTCTGAAATGGATCTTCCTTTGATGAAAGCTACTTGATTATCAGAAATAATCTTTGGAATAATATTGATGATCCTGTTCAATAACATCCTTGCCACTATCTTATAGATAGAATTACATAGACTAATTGGTCTATAATTAGAAGGAGTTAAAGGATTTTTGATTTTAGGAATAAGAACCACAATGGTCTCTCTCCATTAATCACACATTAAACCAGATTTAAAGAAAAGGCTAACAGCTTTCCAAACATCAACATTGATAATATGCCAATAGAATTTAAAAAAAGAATAGGAAAGACCATCCATACCAGGTGCAATATTGCTCTCCAAGTGAGAAATGACATTATCCAATTCTTCCTCAGAAAAGTCTGTCATCAACCGTTCCTTGTCATATTCATCTATGACTTTGGAGAAATTAGGCCAACCAGTAAAAGAGCAATTTCTAAATTTCCATTTCTCATGGAAATAATTAGAAAGGATGTCATCAATGCAGCTTTGATCTTCTGTAAGAATTCCATCTGTATTCTTCATTTGTTTGATGAGATTGCTGTTATGCCTAACTGAAGCAACCGAATGAAAATACTTAGAATTTGAATTACTTTCTTTGTACCATTTGACTTTGGCTCTTTGTTTCCACAAAGAGCTTAATCTCCCTAATGTAGAGTTCAATTCCTTGATTTTGAATCTCAATAAAGAGATTTTGTCATCTGAAAGATTAACTGAATTGGCCTCCTCTTCTTGTAAAGAAATAATATCATTCTTCAAATTGTCTTTCAAGGTGTTAAGATTAGAGTGCTTGGCTTTACTCCAAAAAAAGAGAGCTTTAAGGACTCTTTTGAATTTGCAATTCAATTTCTGGACATCATCTCCACCAGATGGTTTATTCCAGGAATTTATAACAATTCCTTTGGATGCTGGGAACGAGATCCACACTTCTTCAAACTTCAGTCTCTTGTTCTTCTTAAATTCCGGTCCACAAATGCTGATGGTAATTGGACAGTGGTCTGATGAGATTCTTCCAAGATGTCGAACTGTTGCCACATGAATTATATTTAAAGCTGCTGAATTCAATAGACATCGGTCTAATCTCTCAAGGATGCGAGCACCTCCTTTTTTATTGTTACACCAAGTAAATTTGGTACCTATAATCCCAATGTCATGGAAATCACATTTCTTCATAAACATTTGCATATCTTGAGGGCCTTGAGAAAATACAAATCTCTTTCCACTTCTTTTTTCTTCTTGTGAGAGGATGCAATTAAAGTCACCTCCAATAATGCATGGGATGTTAGAATTGGTAAATTTTTGGAGGTCTTCCCATAGTAGTCTTCTTTTATAAACTTCTTTACTTCCATAAGTGGTGGCAATAAGCCATTCACTTCCATTAAGCATCTTCAATAACCCAATAACTACTTGGCAAGAAAAATGGATTACTTTGAAACAGCAAATGTTGGATTTCCAACATATAAGGATTCCTCCAGACAATCCTTCAGCTGGGACATTAAAAAAATCCCAATTGCTACCAATAAAATTGTTGATTTCCTTCCTGTCAAAAGATTGAACTTTGGTTTCAACAAGTCCAACAAAAAAACATCAAGATCCTTGATGAATTCCCTTAGATATCGAGAGGCTTCAACCTTCCTAGCCCCTCTACAATTCCAAAATGATAGAGACGTCATTTTGATTTAAAAATGGGATTACTCCCATTTTTAATCTTCTTATTAGCTTCTCCTTTCCTTTTTTGAGATAAAATGTTGTCTCTTCCCAGAGAATTAAGCTCTTTGATAAGTTTACCTTTACTTCTTGAAGCTTCTTCCATCTTGTCTTCATTTGGAGAAACTTTAACAATTTCCCCTTCTTCAGTATCCACTTCTTCATTCACATTGGAATATTCTGCTTCATGAATAAGATCTCCCAGTAAATAGAATTTGTTCTGATCTTCATTAGGCTTGGGATTAATAGTAGAGATTTAATTTGCCATATCCTTATTGCTGATAACATCTGGAAATACTCCATATAAAATAGAATTTGTGTTTGGATTATTTTCATTATTGAATACAGGAACAATTTCTTCATTCACTGTCTTCACAGCAATAGGGCCCAATTCAGCTTCTATATTAACATTAGAAACAATGTTTGAATCATTGTCAGCATCTTATGTAACAGGACCCGAATCAGTTTCTTTATTAACAACAGTAGCAATAGAAGAAACATAGCCAGCTTCTTCAGTAACAGAGTTTAAAGGTGGCTTAGAGAATGTTTTATGAACAAAAACATTTTTAGTTTTTCTGAAAAAAGGATTATCTTTGATGATGTTTGGCTTCCTCCTTCTCTTTGAATTTTGAACTAGGATCCATGGCCCATAATCTTTATTAAAATTGCTTCTTGTTGAGATTGATTGGAAGAATTCTGAGCTTCCTTTTCCACAGTTTTAACTGGATTTGATAAATTTGAAAACATCCCCTCTTTACAATTGGCTTCTAGATGACCAATTTTTCCACAATTGAAGCAAAAATTGGATACCCTTTCATATTCTACCTTTTGAAAGAAGCGTCCAAAGGATACTTCTATCCACACTTCCTTAGGAAGTTGTTGATCCAGTTGCATACGAACGCAAATTCTAGCATACTCCCTTTTGCTCCATAGGAATATATTGCCATCAATCCACAATGGAACTCCGATCTTGCTGGATATTCTAGTAACATTTTCTTCATCCCAACAAATCAATGGTAGATGAGGAAATCTAACCCATATATGGGATGATAGACCTTTTAAGGAGGTAGGAGAAAATAAAGGGGACCATTTGTCTATTCCCACTATATGGTCATCACATACCATGGACCACCTTCCAAAATTTTATCAACAGCTATTTTATCAAAAAAGGAACATAAAGTCCATCCAAGCCCAAGAGAAGTTATATGAAACTTCCCAAATTGGCTCCATTGTCGACGAAGCTCTTCAGTAAATTCAAAGACCGGATAATTTCCTCCAAATACCTTTACTACCAGAGACAATTGTAATTTGTTTGCACTGATTTTTAAACAATCTTCATTCAACATAACTGCTTCACCATCTTCTGATAAGAAAGAATCATTATCTTTGATTGAAACTTTGATATTCGGATTCCTGTACCAGGTATTAACAGGAACTGTGAGGCCTTTGTCTACCTCAGCATTATTACAAATATTTGATGAGCTTTCCATCAACTTCTGAGAAAAAGAGATTCCTTTCTCAACTAAATTTGACTTGAATGCAGGATTATTGAATTTATTCACAAACAACTTCAGACCAGACGATGATGATACCCCATTGTATGTTAAATCCTTCTTGAAACCAATTGGAGATTTGAATTCCTTCACAAGAGATTGAATTAAAATTCCTTTACCTTTTCCAAGAACAATCGGATATTTCTTTAGATACCTTATGTTTTCGGTTTAACTACCTTATGTTTGATTGAGGCCTTTGTCATGTTTAATTGAAACTTTGATATTCTGTTTCCTGTACCAGGAATTACTTCTGAAGGCTCATTAATTTTAAGAATACCAGATCTTTGCTTTCTGGACAAATCATCTTCACGAACAGGAACGAGATTGTTATCTCCAAAAGAAATCCGGCGATCGGCAGCGAACGCCGCGTCAATCCCCATCAACGGAAAGAAAACCGCAACAAAATGCGGACCGTTAAAATTTGAATTTTAAGAAGAAAATTTTTCAGAATCTGAGACCTTACGTGTAATGTGGTTTAAGATGACATATTTTAGATACTTTGGGTTAGCCTGATTAGATGACCTAAGTTTTCCCAAAGGCTAGGTCGAGCAGGTTGGATGCAAGGGATCATTAGGCATCCAATGCAAGGGTTAGCTTGACCTAACTTAACTTGGGTTATGTTTTGGTTCAATTGTGAGTGGTTTGGGATACTTGGGAAATCATGTGGCTAGCCCAAGCTGACCCTTGGGTTGGGTCACCTACAATTGTTTCCTCGAGGCCTCATAGATAGTTCCATGGATTTAATTAGGTTTAGTTATTCTTAGTTAATTGCAATTGAATGGGATTTCAATGTATGTGTATTTGGCCAACCTAGGTTAACATGGTCAACTAGGTTGAACCATGGGTTAGTGTTGAGTCCAACACATTTCAAATGACATTTAAAAATTAGTGGAAGATATTTTAAGGCTCGGTGAAGTCTCCGTGTATAAAAGTCATGTTTAACTACCTTATGTTTCATTTGGTTAACCTTGGTTGACTTAGTCAACTACATTTGACCATAGGTTAGATTTGGGCCCAAACGATTCTAAATCTTGTTTTGAATTAAATGGAAGTGTTCCCAAGACATGGAGAGATCTTTAAGTTTAAAATGTAGGTTTAAAAATTTAAGAGTTGATTTGATCAACCTAGGTTTACTTGTTCAACTATGATTGACCATGGACTGGGATTTGATTCAATGCACTCCAAATCCATAAGAAATGTGTTATAGTAATTTTCTAGGATTGGTTTGCTTTAGCCATGATTAGGTTTAAGTGAAATTCAATTTTTTGGAGGTTTTGAAAGTTTTGTGGTCAATCATGTTCAACCATTGTCTACCATGGGTTCAATGTTAGTACAATGCATCATGCTAATGATAATGATCATGGTCAATAGATTTTTTGTGGCTCTCAAGCTCAATTCCCATAATATGCCATGTTCACTGGCATAGGTTATACATATTTTAAGGTTTTATAGTTTTCGAATATGCTTTGAGTTTAATGGCAAGGGAACTTTGAATACCTCCAAACTGATTTGGTTGACCCTAAGGACATGCCTAAACATTATTTTCCCCAACATGTGATAGTAGAGTACCATAACATAATTTTGATGTGTTGCGGATCTATGGTTTATGATTTTGATGATAGCAAACATTCCTTATTTCTCTACGATTGCCTTATGTGCTAACGTTTCAGGTCCACACGATCAGATTGCAATCTAGAACCAGTTAAAGATTGGGTAGACTAGGTCTGTGTCAGTTTGTAATCTTTTTCCTTTATTGAGTCTGTTGTATTTGATGTGACCTATGATGATTTGTAACTCGGAAGATTTTCTGTTGTGCCCTAAAAGATTTCTATTTTTTGTTAACATCGTCCGGAATGATATTTATATCATCCTGGACGATCTGACAAAAGTAGAAACCCTAATTAGGGCATTCTTATTAAAGCAGTCGTCTTTATACAAAACACATTGTCCTGGATGATTTTGTATCGGCCAGGACGATCGGCTCAATTCAGCAAGAATCTGCCGCCATATCTACTTAGGAAAATCTTATTTTTGGATATCGTCCTAGTGGAGCTGCCTGGACTATAAAATATCATCCTGGCCGATCCAGAAAGGGAGAGAGGAAAGGGTGGAGTTTGAGAGAGGGAGAAGATCCTGTGAGGGGGGGAACTCAAGGGAGTGTTGAGGGGATTCCACATGGTTGCTCCGGCGAACTCGAACCTTAGTACCATCGGATTCAAGGCTTGTCTCGAGGTAAGTTCACCAAAGAAGAAGATCTCTTTGGTGTCAAAGGACCCGGCGACTCCGCCGCACCGGGGAAGGTGAAAGTGATTTTGTGAGGGCTTCTCCGCCTAACTGTGGGGGCTAAAGGAGATACACTTGTTTTAGTGCAATACTTGGAGGGTGCCTCCAAGGATTGGACGTAGGTCAAGGTTTGACTGAACCACTATAAATTTGGTGTGTTCTTTTTTATTATTGCTTCCGCATTTAATTTCCGCGTTTGTTTTCTTTGTGGTGTTTTTTGTTTGTAGTTTTATTTTAAAAGATCTTTAAACAACCAATCCACCTCTCTTTTATTTAGCCTTGGGCCAGTTCTATAGGGCTTAACATCCCTAATGAATTTTCATGATGATCTTCTCTCAAATACCTACAAACAAGATGGTCAATATTTTAAAGAAGAAAATGATATCCTCGCATTGGGAAACCTTTTGAATCCCTCACAACTCCCCCTCTCTTGATCTCTCACTCTTTACTCTCATCATCTCTCCCAAACACTCACACTCAATGGCCACTCTCAAGAGAAAATCATAGCAAAGGTATTGAGTGTTAGTTTTTAGAACTCTTATATATGAAACACAAGAAAAACCATCCAGAAAATGGAAAATCATAAGTCAACTTACTTAAGATTGTACAATACGATAAAGGATCATCTATATGAATATTTCAAAATCTTTTTATGATCATATACAAACCTTATTTTGTACTATGTCAGTCGTTTGTACGAATTGACATTGAACTATACGAATTGTTCAAAATTGAATATATTCATCTCATATGATATTGTATGAAACTTATTTTGTAATCTATCAGTCATCTGTACGAATTGACATCATACTGTGCAAACTGTTCAAAACTAAATCTATTTGTCTAGTATGATCTTGAACGAACCTTATTTTGTATTATGTCAATCATCTATATGAACTGAGATCGTATATTACGAATAATTAACACAAAGTATGCTTCATTTTGCATGAATGTGGATGACCCCATTCGTACTTTATTAGTTATTTACATGAATTGACATCATACAGTACAAATAGTACAAAAACAAATCAATTCATTTGGGACAAACTGTTACGTACCTAAATTCATACTCTGTTAGTCATTTATACAAACCTATATTGTACAATATGAATAATAAAAGTCAAATATGTTCGTTTGGGATGAACTGGTGCACGCCCATTTCATACTCTATGAGTCATTCATACGAATAGTTCAAAAAATAAATGACATGATTTATTAACTTTATTTTGGAGGAAATAAAATGATACATTGTCTAGTATGGTTAGTCTTAAATATTTATTTTTATACTCACTCCTCTTATGTGTGTGTGCACGGTTATCTAATTACAATCACACTCTCTCAGACTCTAGAAATAAAAAAGATCTATATAATTCATTATATGAAACCTTAATCTACTTTGTCTTGAAGTCTTGAGCTATCTTGAGTATGATTTCCCTAAAATGTTAGTACAGACAAATAATAAATAGAAAATGTCCAGTACATGCTAGGAGAAATGATAAAATAATAGAATAATAATATTTTTATATCATCAAAAATACATTCTCAAGCTCGATTCCTGAGTTGCAAAAAGCTAGACACATAAATCAAACAAAATAACTCAAATTTTATATCTTACATAAAAGAAAAAATACAAGAGTAAATTTTATTCTGGATGTCACTTGGATAGTACAAATACACTCTCTGCAATCTTTTCTCCTCTGGATGTCTTATTTCTTGCAAAGAGATGCTATTAATTCTAAAATAAAGTTTCCTTCTCTCCTGCTCTCCCTTACACTTTACTCTAAGGGGGCACTATAATCTAGATGGAATTAGATAAAAATTATGATAGAACTATAATAGAACTTATTGAAAAACTATTTATACTAAGTATAGAAATGAACTTAGGAATAGTAGCACTTAACATGGTAGCACTATGACATTATAGAATAATCTAGCACCTTGACATTGTTGGGATTAGTCCACTACAATGTTGTACTGACTTGGTGCATCTATTGGATGAACTAGTGCATCACTTAGTTAATTCGATGAGGTCCCATCTTTCTTCAACAACTCTGCAACTACTCCATCATTCTTCAACTATGCTGCTATGATGCTACAAAGTTGAGCACTATGGCACTTAAATATGTAATTTACCACTACAGCATAATGAACCTTGACGCTTCAATGCTCAAATTCATGAGGCTCGCGTGTTTTAGTGTTAATTCCTACTATTGCGATGCTATGTTGCTGCAGGGTTGATCTTCGCTCCATCAGAGTGCAAAATCAATTGTCTTTTTTCAATGTCTCAGGCACATTGATTTTTTAATATGGGACCGAGACATTATGGATGTTGCAGTGCTAGTAATTGGAGTCCCTTTGGTGCTTATTCAACACTTGTTAATTTTTCTACTTTTACTTAAGCATTTTATTCATAATATTAACTAAAAATAACATTTTTACTCATATTTAAGATAATAAAATACAACAAAATGTACAATTAAATGTAGTTTGGATGAAATGAAAAATGTAATCAAGTTTCCCAATTTTTATAATTCTTATCTTATTTGCACTTTATTTCAATTGAATATTAATGTATTGAATGGATTAAGAAATTTAGCATTTAAAAAATTAAGATAATTAAGTAATTAATAGTAAAAAATTTAAAAATTTTACTAAATAAAGTTATTAAAAATATATATATTTAATTCATTTAAAATTAGTTATTCCTAATAGATTAATTTTCTAAACACTTAAGAACTTAACTATTTGCTAATAATTAATTGATTTAAGGGCCAATATAAATAAACTGTCAAATTAATTCTAAATCATCTACTAAGTAATTAGGGAATCATGAGACCTATAATGAATTTTTTTATAGAAGAAAATATGCAGCTAATAGATAGCTAATCAAAATAAGTATAAAGTTTTTAACAATTCAAAAAGTTAAGTAAAATTAAAAAAGAAAATAAAACTAAGTACTAGACTATCAAATATTAGTACTTGCATTATCATGTTTCACTTAAATAAAATATGGAGGCAATAGTTATGTATTTAAAATTACTATAAGATAGTTAGTTAATTCAAAAGAAAAAGATAAAAGGAAAACATAAATAATACATGTTAAGAGAGTTGCTACTTAGCTTTTGCATGTTTTACATTTTTGCAACTTGTATAGTTTTGATGATTCCAAATATTATTATTCTAATTATTATTTTCTCCTAACACGTTTTTGGGAAAATTGTTTTTTCTTTTGTGTGGACTAACATTTCAGGATAATCGAACTCCAGACAAATGAAGACTTCAAATCAAATTTAGCATAAGATAGTTTGTAAATTGAAGTCTGTATTTTTCAATTTATTGAGTTTGATTAATTGAGTAACATATTGAGTAACATAGCACACACACACACTTGGGGAGATCTTTAAAAATAAAAAATTTTCTTATACTGATCGTATAGGACGAACCATGTTTGTACGAGATGATCAAGTCAGTTATACCCCTTAGAGAGCAATGGAACGAACAGGAACTGAGAAAAAATTTCTAAGTCCTGATCGTCTAGATGAATTTCTCTATTCGTCCCTTAATGATGTCCTCTAGATTCTCACTTTGAATTGTTCGTCGAGACGAAGTGTACCATTCGTCCCAGGATGATGCCCTCTGATTTTTCACTTTGAATTGATCATCCAGACAAAGTATATCATTCGTCCCAGGATGATGTCCTTTGGATCCTTGAATTAAATAGATCATCCAGATGATTCACCCCATTCATCCCAGGATGATGTCCTCTGGACCCACAACTTAAACAAATCATCCAGAAAATTCACCCTATTCATCCCCGGATGATGTCCTCTGGACACATGTCTTGAACTAATCATCCAGACAAACTCCTATATTCATCCCAAGATGAAGTCCTCTGTTCCTTAAAAATTTTGACCATCCTGTAGTTTCGTCCAAATGAACCCTTGATGTAATCATTTGTACCGAACGAACTTAGTTAATACGAGATGATGATTAGGTGCGAAGTTATTTCGTACCAATATACATTGGGTTCGTACATAATAGTTTTTACACTATTCGTACAGGATAAAATTTAAATCGTACAGGATGATTGAGTGCATATAGAATTGAAAGTTAGCAATTTTTGGATAGTTTTTCATGTCTTTCCTATATAAGGTCCACTTAAAACTGTCTTATAATCTTTTTGCTCATTTGGTCTTCATATAAACTGAAGGGAGATTGATGGAGAAAGTGTGAGAGAGTGTTTGAATGAGGATTCTTACTACTGGAGCGTGAAGGATTCACTTGTTACTCAAAGGTAAGAATCTCCAATTGTGATTTGTAATTACTTCACTTTTTTTCCTTGTACTCAAAGGTAAGAATCTCCTTCTAGTATTTAAAGGACAAAGGGTTCTCTGCCTACCCTTGGAGACTGTGAAAGGATGAAAGATTCTCTGCCTACACTTGGAGAGTATGAAAGGATGAAGGGTTATCTGCCTACACTTGAAGAGTGTGAAAGGTCGAAGGGTTCTCTGCCTAGACTTGGAGAGTATGAAACGACGAACGGTTCTCTGCCAATACTTGGAGAGTGTAAAAGGACGATGGTTCTCTACTGCACCGGGGAGTGGTGGAAAAGAGTTTTTTTATGAAGTCTTCTCCGCCTTGCTGTGGTTGCAAAAAGAGAGTTACTAGTGGTATTAGTGCAATACTCAGAGGGTGCCTCCAGGGATTGGATTTAGGTCATGTTTGACCGAACCACTATAAATCTTGTGTCTTTTTATTTTTCGCTGCTTTTTCTTTTTAACTTTACTGTTACTGTTAATCTGTGATTGAAAAATATGTTTACAAAAATTCATTAAAAGTTTTTATCAGTTTAAAAATTAAAGAGGAATTTTTTTTAAATTACCAATTCACCCCTCCCCCCCCCCTCTTGGTTAGAAGCTGGGATATAAGCTTAGGTCTAAAAACCTAATTCAAATTGAACAAGTTTCAACATGTGGTATCAGAGCTTTGTTTCAAAATCGTAGGTTTAGACTATTTTTTTATTAACGTACATGGCTACATTTAGAAACTGAAATACACCTGAGGGTTACTCTATAACTAGATCACAATTGTTTGATAATATTTCTTTTGATTTTTTGAAAACACATATGTCTACATTTTTACAATCACTTGATTATCGTATGTGGATCTTAGTTCAGGAAGGGTATACAAAACCAACTAGACTAGTTGACGGAGTTAGAGTTGAAACACCTTTTGTGGACTGGATAGTAGAAGAATGTGACTTATCAGAACTAAATGCCAAATGCTTGAATAGTTTCTTTTGTGCTCTTAAATCAGAAGATTACATTCGGGTTTTCACTTGCAAGAGTGGAAAGGACATATGGGATAGACTTTATATAAATTATGAGGGGACTAATAAAGTTAAACAATCTAGACTTAATATCTTATTGCGTGATTATGAATTATTTCACATTAAACCAAATGAATCCATTTCTAACATGTACACAACATTCACACAAATAGTCACCTCTTTACATGCATTAGGTAGGGAACTAACGAATGCTAAAATGGTTAATAAGATACTTTATTATTTGCCTACTACTTATGATGCTAAAATAACTATAACTACAGAGCTAAAGATCTAAACATTTACTCTATTGATAATCTTCTTGGATCGCTAATTGCTTACGAGCAAGGAGTTAGCCAAATAAAGATTAATACAGGTGAACCATGAAGGAGAAGAACATAACACTGAAAGTGGAGGAGTCAGAGAGTGAACTCTCACAACCTGAGGATGAAGATGACATCACACTGATGACTAGACAATTCATAAGCTTTCTGAAGAGAAAGCAAAAGAGATGCCAGCAATAGAATTGAGGTAAATTTAATAGAAATGTCAATGTTTGAATTGAAGTTATATGCTTTGAGTGCAGGAAACCTTGACATATTAAGTCAGATTACCAATAACTCAAAGACACTTCTAGCAAGGAGAAGGTAGAAGAGAAGCTAATTATGAAGATGGACAAGAAAAAATTTCAAAGAGCTTTCTGGGCACAGTTAGCTTCAGACTCGTTAGAGACTAAAAAGGAAGAGGAAGTCACTAATCTATGCTTAATGACTGATAATCTTGATTAGTCAGATCAAGAAGAGGTATGTGACTTGACTTACAATGAACTTTTTGAAGTTTATGAGCACATACATGATGCATATATAAAATTAAAGAAAATGCATATTAATCCTTAGGAAAGATCATGCTTTAATTTATGACAACCACATGAAATTGCTTGATGAGTTTGACAATTTGAATAAGAACCATGAAAGTTTAAAATCATCCTATGCAGAACTTGAAAAAGAATTTAAAAATTTTAAGGATGAATCTGAGAGCAAAATCTATAGGATAAATTATATGAACCGTATATTGGAAGAAGTGAATTTTTTTAATAAATTAATGATAAAAGATCTTGAGGAAAATAAGATATCCCCAAGACTTAAAGATTTTATGAATCCTATTTTGTATCCTAAATTTATGCAATCCATAAATAGACAGAGAAATTTTAGAAGATTAAGAAACCCATTTTCATAAATCTAATGTCATAATTATGGATTGATTGGACATATAGCTCACACCTATACATTGAAGAAGAAATCTCATTTGGTGTGGAAAACTAAGATGCATAAACCTAGACATATCATACATACATCTGATTATAAATTGCCAAAAGGAGAACCCAAACTTATTTGGATTCCCAGGTTTAACGTTTGATAATTTTATAGGATCGCTCTCACACAAGACCTCGTGAGAGCATATGGTACCTCGACAGTGGATGCTCAAAGCATATGACTGGAGATACTGCACAATTCATATCGCTAGAAGCTAGGGGTGGAGGCAAGGTTACACTTAGAGATAACACCACAAGGAAGGTGGTTGGGTCAAGTATGATTGGAAATCTTAAAAACTTTTTTATTGAAAATGTGTTATTGGTAGAAGGCTTAAAGCATAATTTGTTAAGTATTAGCCAGCTATGTGATAAAGGATACTATGTAAAATTTTTCCCTACTAGATGCATATTAAGCCTAAATGGAAATGATATTTTGAATGGTATTAGGGTAAACAATGTGTATATTCTAGACTTAAATTGCATTAAAACTCCTACTGTTTTTTGTTTAAAAACTATATCTGATGAGTCCGGGCTTTGACATAGGAGATTTTGCCACTCTAGCATGAAAAACTTTAGGAGGATTACCCAAAAGAACCTAGTGAGAGGTATACCAGAACTAGACTTTACTAAGTACCACCTTTTTGATGCATGTCAATTAGGAAAATAGGTGAAGTCCTCTTTTCAGTCCAGTAAGGATCTTAGAACTAGTAAACCATTAAAGATTTTGTATATGAATCTTTTTGGACTAGTTGGAATTGTAATTCTAGGAGGGAAGATATATGGATTTGTGATTGTGGATGATTATTCTAGATTCACATGGGTTAGATTTCTATATCATAATAGTGAATCATTTGAGAAGTTTAGAGATTTTTCGACAAGGATTCAAAGGAAACTAGGTAGTAAGATTTTGACTATTCAATGTGATCATGGAGGAGAATTTGAGAATGAAAAATTTGAGGATTTTTATAAGAAAAAAGAATTGATCATAATTTTTCTGAACCTAAAACCCCTCAGCAGAATGGGGTTGTCGAAAGGAAAAATAAAACATTAATAGAAGCCGCCCGAGCCATGTTGGAAGAACATTCTCTTCCTAAATATTTTTGGGCTGATGTAGTTAGCACTGCATGCTATGTTCTGAATAGGGTGAATGTTAAATCAAAAATAAATAAAACGCCCTATGAGTTGCTAAAATGAAGAACACCTAATTTGTCATATTTGTATATTTTTAAAGTAAGGTGTTTATTCATAACAATGAAAAATCTGCCTTAGGAAAATTTGATCCAAAATCAGATGAAGGAATTTTTATAGCATACTCAAGTGTTGGAAAATCATATAGAGTATTTAATAAAAGAACTTTGGTAATTGAGGAGACCACACATGTGGTATTTGATGAATCTAAAATTTTGGAAGAGCCAAATGTTAAAGAAGATGAGATCGAGATTAACTCCCAAAAGATTGATAAAATAAATTTAGAAGAAAATTTGAAAGAAAATTTGGAGATAGAAAACCCGTTGCCTAGAGATTTGAGATTTTCTAAAAACCACCCAAAGGAATTGATTATAGGTGAACCTAGTGAGGGTGTTAGGACTAGGCGTGAACTAAACAAAGAAATCAATCATTCAGCCTTTATTTCAACCACAGAACCCACAAATATTGATGAAGCACTTTCGGATGAATTTTGGATTTTGCCTATGCAAGAAGAGTTAAATCAATTTGTAAGAAATAAAGTTTGGGAATTAACTACATGGCCAAAGGATCAAAGTATAGTTGGAACTAAGTGGGTATTCAAAAATAAAATGAATGCCTTAGGTGTAGTCATTAGAAATAAGGCTAGATTAGTAGCTAAAGGGTATAATCAGATTAAAAGAATTAATTTTGAGAAAACTTTTGCCCCTGTAGTTAAACTTGAAGAAATTAGGGTTTTGTTAGCCTTTACCCATTTTAGAGGATTTAAATTATATTAAATGGATGTAAATAGTGCCTTTTTAAATTAGGTAATTCAGGAGGATGTTTTTGTAGAACAACTCCCAAGTTTTGAAAATTTTAAACACCTAAATCATATTTTCAAACTGAAAAAGGCATTATATGGATTGAAACAGACACCTAGGGCTTGGTATGAGAGATTGAGCACCTTCCTACTTGAAAGATCATTTGAAAATGGAAGAGTGGATACAACTCTCTTTTTGAAGAAATTTAGAGAGGATATACTCATAGTACAAATTTATGTTGATGACATCATTTTTGGATATTTAAATAAAAATCTTTATGATGATTTTTCTAACATAATGAGTAGTGAATTTGAGATGAGTCTAATGAGAGATTTAAGTTACTTTCTAGGCTTTAGCATTAAGCAAATTAAGGAGAGTATATTTCTTAGTCAGTCAAAATATGTTAAGGACATCCTCAAAAAGTATGAAATGGACAATGCTAAACCTCTTAGTACACCTATGAGTTTCTCAGTTCAGTTGGATAAGGACCCTAAGGGAAAATCTATTGATCAAAAGAAATTTAGAGGGATAATTGGATTTTTGCTTTACTTGATAGCTAATCGGGCCGATATCATATTTAGTGTTTATTTGTGTGCTAGATTTCAATCAGATCTAAAAGAATCACATTTGATAACAGTAAAAAGGATTTTAAGATATCTGTTAGGAACTCAGAACTTAGGATTTTGCTATCTTAAGTTTAACTCATCATTTGAAATAAATGGTTATTCCGATTTTGACTTTGCAGGTTGTAGGGTAGATAGAAAGAGCACTTTTGGAACATGTCAGTTTATTAGAAATTCTTTAATCTCTTGGTCTAGTAGAAAACAAAATTCAATAGCCCTATCTACTGCTGAAACTGAATACATTGTATTAGAAAGTTGTGTTGCACAAGTACTTTGGTTAAAACAATAGTTGATTGATTTAGGATTAACTACAGACACTATTCCCATTTATTGTGATAACACTAGTGCTATTTGTATTTCTAAAAATCTTATTCAACATTCAATAACCAAATATATAGACATTAGGAATCATTTCATAAGGGATCATGTATCCAAAGGAGAAATTGAACGCATTCATGTTTCAACAGAAAATCAACTTGCAGACATTTTTACAAAACCACTAGCCTTTGATACTTTCAGTACATTAAGAATAAGGCTTGGTGTGATTGATTTGAATGCTTAATTAAAGTGATTCTTCAATATTGATGTGTGTTCTTTGGTTAGTGAGTTGTGTGTCTTTTTGATTTTATGATTTTCTATATTTTTTAATCATTTTTGTTTGTGTTTGTATTTGTTTTTAAAAAATTCTCACATCTAAATTTTTAAATGTTTTCTTAAAAATTGAGTGATAATCATCTATACAAAATTCATTTCTTACGAGATAAATTTTGAGTGTATTAATTGTCGGATTTGAATGATTTGCATAAACTTTTTCAATTTTCATTTTACTGTTCATCTGTACGATCATTATAATTGTCTAGACAATATATACACATTCGTATGTACGAATGTAGACAGTTATATGGATAAGTTCATTTTTATTATTCATGATCGTACGTACGAACCTTTGGTTCGTACATATGAACACGTGGCGATCCAATATGGGGGACGGTTCAAACTGCCATAAAAAATATCTTAAATGTTTGATCATCCGGGATGAACACCTGTTCGTCTGCATGATCGTTTGGTGAAAATACTGTATGAAAGGATGCCTCGTAACTTGTGTGCTTATGAAAAGTGTCTTAATTTTTGGACTCATTAGTTCATCCATACGAAATATTTTTTGTACATACAAACCCAAATTCGTACGGGACAACATTATTTTTGTTTGTATAAGAACTCATTTTTTCTTTAAATTCAAGGGTTTTGAACTAAAATTTCATCACTTCAAAAATCATTTTCAATCTTCTGTTCCCCTAGATCTCATCCATGGCTTGTTCAAGCAAGAGGCAAAAGGTACTTACTAAGGGTCCTCCCAAAAACACAAGTGAAAAGTTTTTGTCCAAAGCAAATGAGGAGTCCTTCCCAGGTTTTCTTTAGCCAAAATCACTCCCTCGAGAGTTCTTCTTCAAGAACAACTTAACTTTAAGATAATGAACCTTTTTGCTTCCACCCAATTTGGCCTCATTCTCACTCTTATCCATTTCTACAATAAGGAGACCTTCCACTACTTTCTTGCGAACATGTCCTTTAACTCTAAACATTCTGTGATTAGGTATTTTGTTTTTAAGAAGAAAGTAGAGATAACAAAAGAGGATTTGGTAGTATTTTTAAATTAAGGACTCAAGGGATTAGAGCCCATACTTTGACCTCTTCCTCTAACTTTGACTGAACAACAATACAAGTAATTATAGGATTTAAAGGAGTAGGTCATTTACCTAAGGTAGCCACTCTTAATCGTAATGCCAATATCATCCAGCATATTCTTCGCACCTCCATCATACCTAATGCTGGTGATCGAGTAAATATCTCACCTCTTCTTTCTACTATGACTTATCTGATCATGACTAGCTAACCTATAGATGAAGCCCAACTAATCATTGACTATATTTATGGACTTTCAAAAATTGGTCATGTCTCCCATAAGAGAAAGAAAAATATTGCCTTAGGACACCTTGTGACCTATATTTTGGAGAAAACGTATGATATTGTCTATCCAGATCATGATCTAGAGGAGCCTCTCTACTACAATGATGGATCTTTTCGAGCAATCTTCAATAAAGATGATCAACATGAACAACATATCATTAGTGACTCAGAGCACCTCCACCTGCACCTGCTGGTGAACAAAATTATCACGATTTGGTTCACAGATTTGATTATCTAGAAACTCATTTTGATCAACAATTTGATCAAATTGAAACTCATTTACAACAGTAGGATGCTCAATACCATCAGGACATGGGATGGATGCGAGAGCAAATAGATGGTATAACATCCAATATGGTTATAATGAGCAGTTATTTTAACTTCTACAACCAGCCACCTCCTCCAGATCAAGGCCCGTCTGAGTGATGAATGTATTTATTTTATGTGTTTTTTCTCTACTGCATTAGATGTGATGTGATGTTACCAGTGATGATTTTTATGTTTTTATGTTGTGTTTTAGTTAAAAGTCTTATGTTTTATGTGTTTTTAAAATTAATAATGTATTGATATCATTCATGCATAATATACTATCTTCTACAAATGATATCAATAAAAGTTATATTGTCTTGTTTTACTATTTTTTATTTCATTTCAGAAATGTGTGTTAGCTTATATAAACATCCTTCAAATTTTTGATCTAGAAAATGCTATATTTTGAATTGCAACATAGAATTGAATTCATTAGAAAATCTAATTTTTCAAAAAAAAATTTGCGTTGTTATTATAACTTGATCTAGTTAAAAATATCAAACTCATGTCTCTTGTTAGACTAATATAATTTTTATACTATTATTGCAATTATGAAGTTTTCTTATTTTTATATTTTACTTATCAATAAATATTGTTATACTTAGAGAAATTTGAAATTTTTTATTATTGATTTTAGAAAGATCAATATTACTCTTAAAAATGTACAAATGTACAAAAATCAAAAGAGGGACAAAATAAGCCCACAAGTAAAAAGATGCACAAAATTGTACCACGACTATTAAAAAAGATGCGCAAAGTGCCATATATGGTAGTTAATTCTTTCCTCAATCTTTCAATCTATTAATTCAAATTGATCTTCTGTACAATTTAATTTAGTATTAAAATTTGAAATATACAAATTTTACATTCATCTACTTTGCAATGATTTTGTTTATCTCAATGTCTAAATTGATTCATGTATTTTGATATTTTTTCCTCTTCTATGTTATGTCTCTTCTTAAATCATATGAATTCTTCTATTTCTCTAATGATCGTCAATTGTATTTGCAAATATATCTCAATCACTTTCAAGGATCAATTATCAAAAGATTATCATATGACTTCTTACATTTCTATTTTAGTTCTTTTTATTCTTCTCTTCTTGTTCTTATCAAAAAGGTGGAGAAATATTGTTTGTATTGTGTTTGTATCGTATCTGTTCATATTTTAAAAAAAATGATATTGTTGTGTAATGCCCTTTATTCTTACAGGTTTATCAATTCAGGGGGAGTTTAGGAGATACATAGAATTTGAAAATTATATAAACAATAATTGTTTTTCCATCATCAAAAAGGGGGAGATTGTTAAGAGAGTTGCTACTTAGCTTTTGCATGTTTTATATTCTTGCAACTTGTATAGTTTTGATGATTCCAAATATTATGGTTCTAATTATTATTTTCTCCTAACACTTTTTTTGAAGAGTTATTTTTGCTCTTGTGTGGACTAACATTTTAAGATAATCGAACTCCAAACTAATGAAGACTTCAAATCAAATTCAGTATAAGATAGTTCATAAAGTGAACTCTGTATTTTTCAATTTATAAACTTTGAGAGAGTGTGATTACAATTGAGTAACTTAATACACACACACTTGGGAAGATCTTTAAAAATCAAAAAATTTCTTATATTGATCGTACAGTATGAACCATGTTCGTACGGGATGATTAGGTCAGTTATACCCCTCAGAGAGCAATGGAACGAACAAGAAGTGAGAAAATTTTCTATGTCCTGATCGTCCAGATGAATTTCCCTATTCATCACTGGATGATGTCCTCTCGATTCTCACTTTCAACTGTTTATTCGGATGAAGTGTACCATTCATCCCAGGATGATGTCCACTGGATCCTTGAATTGAACAGATCGTCCAGATGATTCACCTCATTTATCCCAGGATGATGTCCTCTAGATCCTTGAATTGAACAGATCCTCCAAATGATTCACCTCATTCATCCCAGGATGATGTCCTCTGGACACATGACTTGAACAAATCATCCAGACAAACTCCTATATTCGTCCCAGGATGAAGCCTCTGTTCCTTGAAAATTTGGACCGTGCTGTAGTTTCGTCCAAACGAACCCTTGATATAACTATTCATACTGGATGAACTTAGTTTGTACGGGATGATGATCGGGTACAAATTTATTTCATACCAATATACATTGGGTTCATACGCAATAGTTTTTATACTATTCATACAGGACAAAATCATGATCATATGGGATGATCGAGTGTGTACATAATTCAAAGTTAGCAGTTTTTGGATGGTTTTTCGTGTCTTTCCTATATAAGATCCACTTAAAACTGTCTTATAATCTTTTTGCTCATTAGTCTTCGTACAAACTGAAGGGAGATTAAATGAGAGAGTGTGAGAGAGTGTTTAAAGGAGGATTCTTACTACTGGAGCGTGAAGGATTCACTTGGTACTCAAAGGTAAGAATCTCTAATTATGATTTATGATTACTTCACTCTTTTCTCTCATCCTTCTAGATTTCTCGTGAGAAGATCTTTTAAGAAGATCTAGCTCTCTGCCGACACTCGTAGACTGTGAACAGTGGGAGGTTCTTTGCCTATACTTGGAGAGTGTGAAAGGACGAAGGGTTCACTACCTACACTTGGAGAGTGTGAAAGGATGAAGGGTACTCTTCCTACACTTGGAGAGTGTGAAAGGACAAAGGGTTCTCTGCCTACACTTGGAGAGTATGAAAGGATGAAGGGTTCTCTACCTACACTTGGAGAGTGTGAAAGAACGGACGGTTCTCTACCGCACCGGGTAGTGGTAGAAGAGAGTTTTTTTATGAAGGCTTATCTTCCTTGCTGTGGGTGCAAAAGGAGAGTCACTAGTGGTATTAGTGCAATACTCATAGGGTGCCTCTAGGGAGTGGATGTAGGTCGTGTTTGACCGAACCACTATAAATATTGTGTATTTTTATTTTCCACTGCTTTTTCTTTTTTACTTTACTGTTACTTTTAATATGTGGTTAAAAAATCTTTTTACTAAAAAATCATTAAAATTTTTTATCGGTTTAAAAATTAAAGAGGGAAATTTTTTAAATTACCAATTCACCCCCCTCTTTGTTAGTCGCTGGGATATAAGCTTATGTCTAATAACCTAATTCATATTGAATAAGTTTTAACATTTTGTTCATAATATATATATATATATATATATATATATATATACATACATACATACAATCTTGCCTATCAATAAAATTATTTGACATCATCAAAAAGTTGGAGATTATTGTAGTTTATGACCCATAGTCTATGTTTTTTATGATGATAAAAAATTTTGATTGAATTATCTTATTCTTCATTAAATATTTTGAATGTTACTCTT
>NW_021319833.1:39419-58533 GCF_001605985.2 Dendrobium catenatum | reverse complement strand
TAGAGTAAATGTTAAGGTCTTTAGATTCAGTGATACCAGTTATCTTTGCATCATAGGAACTAGGTAAGCATCTAAGAATTTTATTTATTTTCTCAGAATTTGAAATCTCTCTACCTAATGCATGCAAGGATGTCACGATTTGGGTGAACCTAGTGTACATGTCAGATATTATTTCGCTAGGTTTCATGCGGAAGAGTTCATAATCATACAGTAAAATGTTAAGCCTAGACTATTTTACTTCACTTGTTCCTTTGTATGTAATGCACAGTCTATCCCAAATCTCCTTACCAGTGGCACAGGTAGATGCTCTCATATAATCCTCAGATTTCAATGCACAGAAAAAACAATTTAAATATTTAGCATTCAGTTGGGCTAAATCCCTATCCTCATTGCTCCACACATTAAAAGGTACAGGAGTTTTCAATCCATTAATAGTTTAAAACGGTGCAACATATCCATCATTCACTAACATCCACATGCGGTAATTAATAGATTGTAAAAAAGTAGATATTCTAATTTTTCCAGAAATCAAATGGAATGTTATCAAAGAGTGGTGGACGGGTTATTGAATAACCCTCCGCAGTATTATGATTACCAAAATGCGACATGATCATTTTTTCAAGGTTCTCTAAAATACTATTTTTGAAAATAGGCTCTGATACTAATTGAAGTTACTAGATGGACAAAAGGGAGGGTGAATTGTGAAAACTACATGACAATAATTAAAACCTAAATAGGAGTTCTAATTTTTTTGATGTTTTAAAATTTTAACATAAAAATTTAAACAATTTTTTTCACAAATTTTCCTAAGCAAATATTGAAAAATAAAATGCACGTAGTAATAAAAGATAATAAGGAAAAAAGCACACCGAGATTTTTATAGTGGTTCGGTCAAAAACCATGACCTACGTCCACTCCCCAGAGTCCTCCGCTCCGGGTATTTCACTACAAGCAATAGCTCTCCTTTTGCACCCCTTGGCAAGGCGGAGAAGCCCTTACAATACTCCCTTTCACCAACCCGGCGTGGCGGAGAGCCAAACTCTATTTTCACCCTCCTGGCGATGGCAGAGAACCTTCTCATTTTTCTCCCTCCTCGAGAAGGCAGAGTACCTCGAGGTCATGGATGTAGAAGAGCCTTTCCCCTTGGAGATCCTCCCATAAATTCTTCTAAGGCCATAGGAGGAGCAAGATGCAGCAAGTTCGGAGCAACCATGTGATCTCCCTCACACCTCTTCTCCCTCTCAACGCTCTCCTTCTCCTTCCTCTCTCAAACCCTAAAGAACTTATCAAGAGCTCTCTCCCATGGAATCCCTCCCTAATCACGTTCTCCTCTCTCTGATTCACACACCCAAAATATGACAAGTTTTTCACCTCAAAACGGGCTCCAAAATCCCTGAGATTTCAAAAGTAGCCATTCCTATCGTAAAGTATGATTTATGATCGTACCGTATGATATGTATAAACAGACTTCATCCTGGTACGAAGTGGTACAAACAGTTCAAAAACATTCATACATTATAATTTTAAATCATACAGTACGATCCATAATAATTCTGTTCGTACAGGACGATAGTCAGGACGATCAAACATCGTCTCTATTCATCGTATGGTACGATTGACATCGTACAATACGATGAGACAAAATAGAAGAGATCGTCCAGGACGATCTTCGGGATGATTATAATTCGCCTCAATTCATCGTATTGTACGAATTTGTTCGTACAGTATGATGTTCAAATTATAATTAAGCCCGAATTTCTTGCACTAATCACGGATTAAATTAAGTAAGTATTTAAACAAAATTGTATAGTACAAAAGTGTTCGTACAGTACAAGCAGCGGAAAATAACTTACTTAAGTTAAAACGGCTGCTAGGGTTTTGGCTTTGAACATATCGTACAGTACGAATACATTTGTACGGTACGATCTATTCACAGAATCATCCTACAAATCTCTGATCGTACGGTACGAAATAACATTATACAGTACGATCTACAAAGAAAGAAAACTCTAAATTTTTCATTTAAAAACACTCTCCCCCTGTGTGTGTGCATGGTTGCTCAGACTTTTATGCATTTTGTGGCCAGACTCAAGGAAATAAAAATAAAATAAATAACAAAATACATTGTAGACTCATACTCCTAATCTACCCATTCTTGAGTCTTCCTATCGTCCTGAGTAGCTTTTGATCTTCCTGAAATGTTAGTACTCATGGACAATAACAAATAAAATAATATTCAATGAATAGATGATTCAAATGAAATTATTTGTCATCATCAAAATCTCAAACTCGGGGTCATGGGTTGCAACATAAATTTTGAACTAATTATATTGTAGATTATATCATACAGTACAAATATTTGAATACTTGCTAAAATTAACCCCCATTATTAGTAAATTAAATTAAGGCATAATAAATGATTGATGATCATACTGTACGACCTGATTTGTACTGTAAGATGAACCGATGCTAATTTTTTTGTCACGAAGATCGTATCGGACGAAACCTTAATTTTCGAAAGAATTATACTATACAATATATACATCGTACCATATGACCTGAATATTTTAACTAATCATACTATATAAGGTTGATCATACCATATGATGAATAAAGATGAATTTTGATTATCTCAGCATTCATCATGTACGAACAAAATAAGTATAGTATATCATATTGGATGATATTTGTATCATACTGTATGATGTATCGGATAATTTTTGCCTATTTGTACTCCTTCGTATTAGGATGAAAGCTATTTTGAACTCATCATACTGTATGATGGTGATCGTATTATATGAACATAAATGACTAAATTGAATTTTTATGGTTTCTTAAAGCCTGATATTTATTCAATGCTTTTGTCTTTTAAAAAAGAAGGTAAGGAACATGACAAAGGATGAGAACTCTTGAGAGGGAGCTTCTTGAAGGGATTTAGGGCTTGTGTGAGGAAGGAGGAAGTGAGTTTATGAGGGAGAAAGAGTATGAGGGGATCACATAGTTGCTCCAAGCCTACTGCACGCTTGCTCCTCCTGTGGCCTGGGTAAGTCTTGTGGGAGCTCTCTAGGGGGAGAGCCTTCAAGGTCAACATTTTTCAATGGTCCTCTGCATTTTCTAGGAGGGAAAAAAACTAAAAGGTCTATTTCCTTCACTGGGAGGATGACATAACGTCCGACACTCGGCCACACCGACGAAGGTGAAAGTGAGTTTGTGTAAAGGCTTCTCCACCTTGCTGTGGGAGCAGAAGGAGAATTACTTTTGAGTACAGCAATTCCTAGAGTGGATGACTCCTGGGAGTGGACGTAGGTCAAGTGATTGAACAACTATAAATCTTATGTTGTGCTTTTTTCCATTTACCACATTTTATTTTTTCTTGCATTTAACATTGCTATAACTACCTTGTGTGAATTTATTTTTAGTACTTTATTGCACAATTTAAAATTTTATCACAACTATTATAATTGTCTTTTAGTATCTAGCTTCAGCTAATTAGTTAAATCATCTTTTTGAAATTTACAAAAAAGTAGAACTCCTATTTAGGCTTTGATCTTTATTTCATAAAAAATACCAATTCACTCCCCCCCCCCACTTGGCGCATCTCATACTTTCAGTTAACAACTCTGCCTTCATCTCAATGATTGAACCCACCAACATCAATTAAATCCTTTCTAATGAATTTTGAATCTTAGTCATGCAAGATAAATTAAATCAATTTATTAGGAATGATTTTTGAGAGCTTGTAGAAAGACCTAAGTGCCAAAGTGTAGCATAAACCAAATGGGTCTTTAAGAATAAAATAAATGATTCTAGTGTGGTGGTTAGAAATATGACAAGATTTATGGCTATGGGGTATAATTAATTAGAATGAATTAATTTTGATGAGACTTTTACCCCTGTAGCTAGATAGAAAGAGATTAGAGTGCTACTAGCATTTACATATTATAAGGGATTTAAGCTTTTCTAAATGGATGTCAAAAGTACCTTTTTAAATGGGATAGTAAAAGAAGATGTGTTTGTAGAGCAACCCCAGGTTTTGAGAATTTCCAATTTCCAAATCATATTTTCAAATTAAAAAAAGCTTTGCATTGATTAAAACAAACACCCAAGGCATGGTATGAGTGGATTAACACTATAAAGGGAGTTTATTAAGGGAAGCTTAGACACCACCCTTTTTCTGAGGAGAGTAAGAGATGAATTGCTCATTGTCTAGATTTATGTGTATGATATACTTTTCAGATCTTTTGATAAATATTTATATGATGATTTTTTCTAAAATAATGAGTAAAGAATTTGAGATGAGTATGATGAGAGAATTGACCTACTTTTTAAGTTTAGCATAAGATAAATAGATGATGGAACATTTCTTAATCAATCAAAATACATCAATAATATATTAAAAAAATATGAAATGGATAAAGTCAAATCAATAAACATTCCCATGAGCTCTAGTGCTCAATTAGATAAAGACTGAAATGGAAAATTAGTTCATCAAAAGAAATACAGAGGAATAATTTGTTGCTCCATTACTTGACAGCTAATAGATATGATATAATGTTTAGTGTGTGCCTTTATGCTAGATTTCAAGTTGATCCAAAGGAGACCCACCTGACTGTAGTTAAGATAATCCTTAGATATATATTAAGAACTCAAAACATAGGAATTTGGTATTTATGGCAAAACGCTTATTTTGAGATTATAGGATATTTTGATTCAGACTTTGTAGGGTCTAGGGTGGATAAAAAGAGAACTTCTAGAACATATCAATTCATAGGGTAATCTTTAATCTCATGGTCCACCAAAAAATAAAACTTAGTTGCACTTTCCACTGCTGAAGCTAAATACATTGCCTTAGGTAGTTGTGTGGCTCAAGTCCTTCGGTTAAAACACCACATTCTAGATTTAGGATTACATATTAACACAAAATCAATTCTATGTGATAACACTAGTGTTATCTGCTTTTCATAAAATCCTATCCAACATTTTAGAACCAAACACATTGACATAAGGTATCATTTTATTAGGGATCACGTTAGTAAAGGAGATATTGAGCTACATCATGTAGCAACTGAAAACTAACTAGATAACATTTTTACTAAACCACTGTTCTTTGAAACTTTTAACATCTTAAGGATCAGATTAGGTGTCATAGACATAAATACATGAACTTGATCATTACTTAACTCTAAATTTTTTGTTTTATAATCTTTCTTTAGTTTTTGTTTACTTGTTTATTTTTATTTATATGCTGCTATTTTTTATGTTTTATTATTATGTTATTTTTCACATTAATTTTGTTTTAATAATCACAGGTAGAATGACATTTTGGCCTTGCTTTTATTTTTGAAAATTTTTAATCAATGATTGACATCCTTAAATCAGTTAAAAGAAAAAAGCACCATTGATTATTTCTCTTCCTCTAACTCCTTTTAGCAGTATAATTTTCTTTTCTAAGCGAAAGTCTATTTCAAATTAACAATTGGACTTTAAAATTGAGATCTTTTTTTATCTTTTTATAGTAATCTATCTTAATAAATAATATTCAAAGTCATTAAATCACTCTCATGTTGTTGCATTTATCATATGAATATGATTCTGCTTTGTGGTTTACTCCTTATATTAGAGAGCGAGTTTTTCTTCTCTATTATCTAAAAGATATTCTCATAACTGAGAGTCATTAAATGTTTCGAAAGGGAGCTAGCTTGCACAAATGACAAGAGGCATAAAAGAAGTCCAAAAAAAAAAAAGATAAGCAACGATCGCCAAATAATTGACAAGAGGCACAAAATGAGCCCACAAGAAATCAAACTTCCCTTTCAAACCATTAAATCTTAGAAGAATTCATGTGTCACTTGATATTTTCAATGAATTGATTTTGAAACTCATGATCATCACTAATTAGTTTGTTATATTATTATATAAGATATTTTTTTACAATAAAGTTTTAAATGGATCACTTTTCTTATCCAATAATTTTTTAAGTTAGATTTTTATTTTCAAAAGGATGGTTTACCCTGTAAGAAGTTTGAGCTAGGGTTAACATGATCGGTTGTTCTAACATTTTTTTTATTTTGGCAATGTTAATTCTTTTTTTACTAATTTTTAATCCAATCACAAGGAAAATTTATCATTGTTTAGCATTGATTAAAAAAACTTGTTTTTCTAATCTTTTTAATATTTTTGTCATCTTTTTGTTGGGGTTTTACTAATTTTTTATGCTTTATTTATTTTGGGACTTCTTCTGATCATCTTTATTTATCATCAAATTTTGAATTTTTTTATTTACATCATCCTGGATGATTTTCCTATCATCCTAGATGATATCATCAATACACTGCTCATCATCCATCCAACGACTAATTTGACTCTATTATTTTTTATCGTCCTATATGATCCCCATCGTCCTGGACGATATGATCAAACTTAGCCTCAATTATTGGTGATCATTTTGGATGTTCCACTTATTCTTCCTGGATGATCCATGTAAAAAAATGGTTAAACATTTTAAATTTAGCCAGCACAATTCATTATTATAAATTATCCATAATGATCCTTATAGTCTAAGATTATATTGGCTAACTCCTAAATATGATTATATGTGTCTAATCATCCTAGATAATGTCTGGTCATCATGGATGATAGGACCGCCTTTTTGACCAATTATCTTGGACATAATTATTACTCCTGATCATTCTGGATGATTCCACGATCATTCCTGGATGATATGGCCGACTCTTTATAAACAGCTAATTTGAACTGATTTTCTTCACTCCAAATCCTTTAAATCCTTCTCTCCTTCAATTAAACTCTCAAAATGGCTAGTAGCAAGCATTCTAGGATTCTTACTAGAAGCTCCTTTAGGGAAACTATTAACCCTCAACAGACTGAGGTAGCAGATCATGCTGCTTATCTCTGATACAAAATGATAGGAATTACATCCCCCAAGATTGTCAATCCTTATACTGCGTTAAATTTGTTTGCTCACGCTACCCTTACTTTCATTCTAACCCTAGCAATTCCATTCCACTCTAAACTTCTGCATGAATTCTTCTCCAGCCTTCGCATTAACTCTACCCACACTGCACTTCAATCTTATGTAAATAAGAGACCTATAGTAATCAAATATCAGTACTGTCATGAATTGCTTCAACTTTTCACTACTGGCAACAAACTTCACATCATAGCTTTGGATCTTGACTTCAACTAGAGCCCTATCAATAAATACTTAAGACACACCAATTACACTTTCTATGATGGTGCCTTTAGTTACTTAGTCAAAGATGCTAGGACCATTCAACATGTCCTTTGAACCTCTGTAATTCTAAAGGCTAGTGAACATATTCGCATCACTCCTTTACTCTTCGTCACCACCGAATGTATCATAGCTTATAGAGATTTCAATGTTATTGACCTTCTTTTTTGATATATTGAACACTTGACTAGCATTAGGGATTCTGGACATAAGAGGAAACCAAATCTGGCCCTAGGACACATCATTACATATGTTCTTGAAATAAAGTACAATCTTCGGTATCCTACCCCAACATACTACCAACCATCCTTCTACACTAATAATTCCTTCCATGTCCTTCACCGCACTAGCTTCCACCCGTAGCATGAGAAGGTTGAGGGAGAAGAGGAAGAGGTTATTCCTGAACCTATTCCTATCCTTGAGCAATTACAGATAGATTAGTTGGTGGAGAGATTTGACCAATGGGAGGCCAGGTTTGACTCCTATATAGCTGTATAGAAGCAACAGCATGCAACATATGTTGATCTTTTCAATGCATATATGGTCAAATAACAATAGTAGTATGATCAGGATATGGCTTACTTTGAAGAGCAGTTTGCTTCTATTCATAGTATCTTTCAGCAACCACCACCACCTCCTTCACCTAATTAAGGCCCTTCATATATGTAGATTACTTGGTGTTTTTATGTAATGTTTTATACTTATTTTTTGTATTAGTTCGATTTAGTAGTTGTTTCTCTGTTTCCTCCTTTTATTTATGTCAAAAGGGGGAGTAGTGTTAGTGTTGTATCATTTTCTTATTTTAATAAAATTTGCTTTGCTTAGATTGTTCTCCTTTAATATATATTTCATTTTTTATTAAATTATATATATATATATGATTTGAAATGCTCTAACAATAATGTTTGCCATCATAAAAAAGGGGGAGATTATTATAGATACGGACCCAAGTACTTTGATTTTGATGATAATAAATATTATTATTCTTTAACTACTCAGATACTTGCATATCTACTTTATTTGTCATGCTCACTAACCTTTCAGGTCTATAAGTTCTCTTGGAACGTCAATCAGCTTAAGATCAGGTAGATTAGGATTGAGTCAGTCTGTAATTTCTATTCAAATATATCTTTTACATTTTCTTGAGTCAAATGTACCTTAGTGGATCTTGAAGATAAGTAACCTTGCACATACACACTAAAGGGAAAATTTTTAGTGAGTTAGAGTTTTTCTATTTTTGATCATATTGTGTAGGATGTTTATAAAATTATTTTAGAAGATCAGTCTAAAATAAAAATCAGAATTAGGGCATCAGATTTATGAAAACATGCTTAAGCAAATTGTCTTGGATGATATTCCCATCATCTTGGATAATATGCTCATATTAAAGATTCTCAGCTGCCAAACTCATTTAGGCAAGATTTTATTTTTAGAAATTTGTTCTAATCATACCGAATGATCTCATATCATCCTGGAAGATTCATTATAATCATGCTTAAATTAGTCTAGTGATTAAGAAAGTAATTAAGGTTAGATTAATCCATCATATCATTTTGGATAATCGCTAGATCATCTTGTACAATTAGTAAGAAAAACCTTTATCTTCTCCTGAATCACCTGGACATTCCAACCTATCTACTAGATGATTAGTTATAATTCTTCATCGTCAAGATGTATCTTTTGGATGACCCGAACTATCTGATGGATGATAATTACTAATTTTGAACTAATCGTACAAGATGATCCAAGCATCATCCTAGTCGATAAGTTATATTTCTTTATCATCCAATATGTATCTCCTAGACATCCCAAACTATCTAATGGATGATATGTATAATTCTGAACTAATCATACAAGATGATGTCCACATCGTCCTAGATGACCATAATAAATAATGTGTTCTAATTGTATAACACACCCATATCATCCTGGTTGGAATGGATGAAATACAGTAATCATACAGGATAATCTGTCGATCCTCGTGGATGATCTTCGACAACAAGTTGCAATTAGGGGAATTTTTAAGGCCTTCTTTATAAGATCTCTTATTTGTTAATGAGAGGATCTTTTTCTATTGTCCTAACCTGAGAGAGCTTTGAGAAGGAGAGAGAGAGAGAGAGAGAGCCTGGGAGAGAGAGAGAGAGATCTAGAGAGAGAGAATCTTATGAGGGGGAGTTTTTGAGGTGTTTATAAATGTTGCTCCAATCAAGGATTCAAGTCATCTTCTCCAATCATCATCCCTGATTCCATGATGGATCTAGGGAGGTCTTCATACACACTACATCAAGGTTCTCTACTTGATTTAGGAGGAAGAAAAATGAGTTGGGGTTCTCTACATGTTTCAGGATGAAGCAAAGGAGTCTGGGTTCTCTGCCTCATCGAAGTCGGTGAAAAGGAATTTGTAAAGGCTTCTTCGCCTTGCATTGGGAGTAAAAGGAGAGTTATTGTGGTTTTATTGCAATACCTAGAGGAAAGGCTCCGGGGAGTGGACGTAGGTCAAGTTGGCCAAACTACTATAAAATATGGTGTGTTCTTTCTGTGTTTATTCCTGCACTTTATTTATCGTATTTTTTGTGGTTGATTGTATGGTTAAAACCTCTGATTCATTTTATTAATCTTCTGCATAAAGAGTTAATCTTGTTTGTTTTAAAATATTCAAAAAGGTTTCAAAAAGATTTTGCCATTTGTTTAAGAACTTTTAAAAAACTACCAATCCCCCCGCCTCTTGGTTAACCTTGAGCAAGTTCATAAGGGTTTAATAACCCTAACAAACATTCACGTCCTATACGGTATCAATCGTATTGTACGATGAGTAAAAAAGAAACAAATTTTTTCAATTAGTCCTAATAACAATTTTCTAAATAGCTTATCATAAAATACAATATTGGTAATTTAGTATGATTAGTTCTTACACTTCTAATTTTCTGACTTTCTCACTCCCCTGAGTGTGTGTGTGCACGATCACCAAGTTTAGCATCCACTAAATATAATACTTTAACATAAGAAATGTAGAAATAAATAAAGGTAAAATTAAAGACACTCATGCCTATTCTTCCAAGTCTTGAGTTGATCATTTTGCACGGTGTATGATGGACCTGAAATGTTAGTGTATGAGAATAAATATCAAACAATATTAATAACAGGAGATGACATAGTAGCCAACCCAATAATATCTGTTATCAACAAAATCACAAGATATGAGTTCAGATTTACAAAAGATCATATAGTATGAACTTAAAAAAAAATCATATTTTCACCATTCCATGTGTGTGTTCATGGTTGCTAAGTTTGTATACATCATCCCAGTTGATCATTTTGCACGGTGTAGGGAGTTTTTATGGAACAAGCATGATGGGAGTCAGGGTATGCACTTTATAGCTTGGGAGGAGATGTGTAAACCTGTAGATAATGGAGGCAGAGGTATTCACTCGGTGATTTCTATGGTGGGACCTTTAAGAGCAAAGTTTTCTTGGGATTTTATTAAAAATCCTAATTCCATTTTGAATAAATTGCAGGCTGCTAAGTATGGTAATGACATTTGGTCTAATGTGCATAGGCCGATCGCTTCTTCTTCATGGAAGATTTTGTGTAGTAGCGCAAATGTATTAAAACCCTGTGTGAGATGGAAAATTCATTCTGGTACTTCAGTGAATATTCTTAAAGATATATGGATTTTAGACAAGAGGTTGGAGAAGTGGCCTACCTTCATTGCTATAAATGAAGCTGAATTTCCCTCGCTGAAGAATTTTATTACCAATGGGAGTTGGATTAAGGAAGAGTTGAAAAAATGTTTTGGGACCTCATTGATGGATACTATTACTGGTACTAAGATTTATTCAAATATCTTGAAGGATGAGCTAGAATTAATCAATAATTTCACTGGATCTTCTATTACGGCTACAGCATTCCGAGTGCCTACAGATTAATCTGTCCTGTATAGGAATGGAAGTGGTTGAAGAAACTAAAATTCAATCCGAGATTGATTTCTTTTGGTGGCGGATGTTAAAAGAGGCAATCCCAACTACAAATTTTCTAATGAAGAGGAGATTGCTGAATGACAACCTTTGTCCGAGAGGTTGCGGGATGGTTGAGGATACATAGCATGTGGCTATCAGGTGTTGCAAGATAGCTACAACATTAGCCTTACTTAATCAATGGGGCTTTTGGATTCAAGGTTTCTCATTTATGCAGGAATGTGTATAGAATCTGAAAAGGTTTGTTAAAACAAATCCTTTCATAGCCCATCTTTATTGTTCTTTGATATTTTTCATATGAAAAAGTAGAAATAAAGTTAGTTCATGATGGAAATGAACTTGGCTTGGTGGAAAATGTTTCTAATGTGGTTTGTTTTGCATCAATTTCATCTAAATGTAATCTTTATTCGGATCACTGGGATGCTAACTAGCTTTCTAAGCTGAATTCTTCATTTTGGCATCCCCCTCCACCCAGATGGATTAAGGTCAACATTGATGTAACTTTATATCATTATAATGATGCTGGACTTGGTGGTGGTGTTAGAGACTCTAGAGGAAGACTGTTGCTGGACTTTGGTTATAAGTGTTTGCATTGGGAATGTGGCTTCTTAGAATTATTGGCTTTTCGGCATTTGAAGAACATGATTAAGGAGTGGATGCTGGATTTTAAAGGCATTATCATAGAAGGTGATAATTTGAATATTGTCAACTATCTCAATAAATCAGTTGGAAATCTTGGCTTGCCAAATGAAGAGGAAAGAGGTGAAGACTTTTCTTTTCTTAATGATTTTGGGAGTTTTTTAATTCACTTTGCTAATAGAGATTGTAATAGGTTAGCACATATGTGTCCTAACTTAGCCTTAAAAGGTGATTTTTTTTTGTGGGAAGATTTAAATAATGTTCCTCCTATTTTTTTTCTTTGGTTAAGGAGGAAAGTGATAGGGTTTCTATCACTAAGTAGAATGTAATAGGTTCTTTTATTTAATTGCATTTGCAGCTTTAAAAAAAAAAAATACAAAACATTTGACTTAAGAAATAAAAATAAATAACTAAAAATTTTATATTCTTGTAGAATCATCATATTTTACCCAGTCTTAAGTCGATCTTTTATTGCATAATATAAGATGTAATTGATATGCTAGTGCACACAAAATAAATATACAATAAGTGCTAAGAGAAATAAAGTAAGATCCAATAATATTTGTTACTAACAAAATCTTTAGCTCTACCTTCCAGATTTCAACACTCTCAACTCACCCTTGGTGAAAGGAAACCTTCTTTGAGGGTCGCATATGGGACTTAACAAGGTTTATATGGTCACATTTTTAACATTTGCAAGCTCTTAGATCACCAAAGCAAAAGAGAAAGAACTTGTCAATGAAAGCCTCTTATTTATAAATAGCTAAGTGGAAGGTTGTGTTGTTAGAAAAGTTGCTATTTGCATGTTTTACATTCTTGCAACTTGTATAGTTTTGATGATTCCAAATATTATTGTTTTATGTGTTGTTATCTCCTAACATTTTTGGAAGATTTGTTTTTGCTCTTGTGTGTACTAATATTTCAAGAAAATCGAACTCCAGACTACGAAGACTTCAAATCAAATTCAGTATGAGATACTATGAGAATTTGAAGCTTGTGCTTTTTATTTGAATTAAATTTGAGAGGGAGTGATTGTAATTGAGTGAATAAATTCACACACACGAATGGAGATCTTGAAAAAGTTTTTGTATTGATCGTACGGGATGAACGTTGTTCGTACAGGACTATCAGATCAGTTATCTCCTTGTAAGAGCAATGGAACGGACAGGAACTGAATTGGAAAATTTTTCTAAGTCATGATCGTCCAGACGAAATCATTTTCGTCCCAGGACGAGTTGCTCTCTGTAAAAATTTTGTCCAGACGAAGTCCTGTTCGTCCAGGACGATGGGAACCGACTATGGCAGTTTCTGGCAACGTTCTGCAGTTTTCGGAACCAACTTTTGATATAACTGTTCGTACCGGACAAACTTTTTTCGTACGGGATGAACCTATTTCTTCCAGGACGAAATTGGTTCGTACAGATGCACAAATGGTTCGTACGGGACAGTTTTTTACATAGTTCGTCCGTACTAACTCAATTTAGTACGGGACTATCCAGTGCATAGAAAAACATGTTTTTAGCAATTTTTTGGGCGGTTTTTCATGTCCTTTCTATATAAGGAGTCCTAGAAACTATTACAAGTGCCTTTGGAGTTGTTTTCTCTTGAGAGGGATCATGAGAGTGAGAGTTTGGGAGAGACTGAAAGAGTGAAGAGTGAGAGATCAAGTGAGGGGTTTGTGAGGGATTCACAAGGTTACTTGAAGAAGAAGATCTCTTTGTTTCTTCCCATCTCCTTTGAAGGCTCTCAAGTGAAATTCAACAACATAGGTCTGGTTCTCTGCAGACACTTGGAGAGTGTAAAAGGACGACAAAGTGTATCTTTGACAGCCATTGTGTCTTTGAAAAGTTTATTTTTTAAACTTTAAATTTAACTTGCATTAATAATTAAAAAGGTTTTCTAAAAATCCAAGAGTAGAAGTATAATTTTTTAAATTTCCAATTCACCCCCCCCTCTTGGTTAGCCTTGGGACAATTAATTAGGCTTAACATCCTAATTCATATTGAACGAGTTCTCACATGTGTCACATCATCATCATTAATGTGATGTTAATATATTTATTGAGGCAAAATTAAAAATAGGGCAGTAACTCTACATTTACTTTCCTCGTTCATGTTTGGTAGTTGCCTTTAATATCATTCACTCATCCTTTTTTGTTACTTTTCTATCAAAGGGTAGGCTGAATGCAGGAACTAAATGTTTACTTGCATATGCTCTAATAGGTAGCTGATGGATCATAATAGAGAGACTTGCCCTCAAAGGAAGCACACAATGAAACTCACCTAACAATCAAATCAGTATCACTCTCTTATAACTCATAGGAGAATAACCCATTGTGATTAATAGGAGCTACTCAGCCGGCCACACTATGGAGCTCGACCATTTGTGAGGCGGATGAGAAATTCTTCATCAAACTAGCAAATCGACACTTGCTACATACATGAACTACTAAGTCACTCACTCTCTCCCTGAGTGATCAATCAAATAAAAACTCGCCATGTTCAACCACAAGAAAGCTTATACTATCAAGGATCCTCACTTTCACATGATTGTCTGATCTGCGACATCCCCCTCTCCATGATAACATGTCATTCGTCTCTCTCTCTCTCTCTCTCTCTCTCTCTCTCTCTCTCCCTCTCTCTCTCTTCTAAAGTAATTGAACATCTTTCACACTAATCATCGAAAACATCTGTAATCCTGCTGACCACAGATCCCTCATCTCAGCACTCACTCATAGAGTTGCCCCAACTTACTTGACTACTCGACGGTATTGAGGTCACTCGGAGACCACTCACTAGAGCCTTTTAGGCCTTGCACTCTTTTAGTCAATCAAAGGACAACACACATTAGGGTAGTCTATGTAGCATTATACTTTTTTTTGGTAATCTTTTTGTAGCCCTTAGATTCCTATACATAAGGGTTCTAATGAGCAAGTAGAACTTTTGATTGATTTTAGTCGATTCCATGTTGGTTTAAGACTTATAGTTTTATTGTGCTTTTTATAATTCTCTTTTCCCTTCTACTGTTCTCACCATTCTCCATTCTCGCATAGGTTCTTGCTCACTAGCTCACCTGGTAGTCTTGATTGTAAAGTCAGATCCACCCACCAACACAATTGTTTTCAACACGACGGTCAACAATATGTATGGTCTGGTGTTATCGCGTGTCAACAATATGTATGGTCTGTTGTTATCCAAGACAAATTTGGATTAGCAGAAATATTTGTTAAGTAAAAGTCATCAACTGTATCGAGTTGTCCATTTTGTTCAAAGAAAATTGCTTATTGGTTGGGCATCGCATGGGCAAGTTGAGTTTGGGTGAATATATTTTGTACTTGAGCAAGTAGGCCTAGTTTCTTTTGGGCCATAGGTTGTGGCAAGTCTATGACCCTGGTGAGTTCATGACTTCGCCCAATTCATCATCTTTAGTTTTTAAACAGGTTGAGATGCTTTAAACCAAGCTAACTAACTTCATTTGAAGCAATCCCCGAAGACATTTGAACGTACACTTGATACTTCAAAAATTTATTAAATCGTAAAAGTTATAATTATGTCTTCAACAGTATTAATAGTCGTTAATAATTATAAAATATATGCTGCTTGATAAATAATGTAATCCCAAACCAATTCCTCTGCTCCTTGCCACTGAAAACAACACCCTATCATTACTGAAAGCCTTATTTAGTGGTGGTCGGAGAAACAGATAAAAATAATAAAAAAAAAACCTTGTAATGAATTTTATGGGACGTATTTCAATCGTTCTCGCAAAGCATATCATGTAAAAACTTTATCAAAATAAGATATTAATTATCTAAAAAATATGTGATAATTACGAAACAGATATTTCTATAAAATATACTTTCTATCATAATTTATACAAATAAGCAAGAAAAACAGTGAAGGTGGAATTTGAAGAGGGGGAGAGAGAGTGAGTAGAGGAGAGGGGGAGAGAGAGTGAAAGAAAGAGGGGGAGCTCGGGTAAAGTAAGTCTTGCACTATAATTTTGTATTCCTATCTTTCCATCTGTTTCTTCGCCAATCGAGATATTGCTCACTTGCTCTCGTGCGCTCTGGTATCCTTTTCTCGCTTTCCATCGATTCTGCAAATCTGGTTCTCCTCTAGTGCAGCACATCGTTTGATTCTGAACATAAATATTCCCAGTTAAGTTTGCCGATTTCGGGGCGGATCTCAGTTAAAATTTGTAGCTTTTGAAGAAAAGGAGGGGAAGAAAGAAGATTATCCCATTGCCAAAGAGGAATTTGTGTTGATTTGATCCGACCAGTTTGCGTTGAACTTTATCGGAGTGAGTTTCTTGCCGAAGAAATCGACGGATCTTTCAATAGAAAACAGGGGAGTAAGCTGTTTAGCTATCCTGGAGTGCATACTCGATTTTTTCAGGGCCCTTAGCATGGGCTCTTGCCTGTCGTCCGACGGCGACGGCGGGCGGAGCAGCTTGGGGCCGTCGTCTTTGGGAACTGGGTCGCCATCGCTGGGTTCTCGTAAGGGAAAGAGGGTGGGAAGGAGGCAGAGTTCGTCCCGGCACTCGTTGTTGGAGTCGAACCGTGTTGATGACCAGCTCCATCGGATCCCGGGAAGGATGTGTCTTAATGGGGAAAGCAACATAGCCTCCCTCTTTAGCCAGCAGGGAAAGAAAGGAATTAACCAGGACGCCATGATTGTTTGGGAGGTAAAGAGAATTATCTATAGTTTTATTTCTTTGTCTGAAACTTTTTCTCGTATTTCGGTTGCTTTCTTTAACTACGTTTTATTCTGTTTACGTTAAAATCTGAACTCACTTTAATTTGTCTGGTATATTTTATTTTATTTTATTTCTGTGGCTTTTTTGCTTCATTTAATTAATGGTGGATCATGGGATTGTGTATGCTCATACATGTAAATATAAGATATTTACAAGTGCCTAACAAGTTTAAATAGGAGGATTCATACCTAACTGATTACAGTGACAAGAGCAAGGCTAGGGTGGTTACCTTTTCCAACACAACGCTTGCTAGTCTGGGAGCGTGACTTGCCGAAGTTAGAAAGTTCCAAGAAAGATCCTCAGCTGGAGTCGCAAGGAACAAGTACAGATTCACACCAGAGGCTAAAAGCCTCGCTCTCCAGCAGATAATAACCCCAGAGGCTAGTCACACTTGCCCAGGTAGGCAAGCTATTATGAGCGTTTCAACACAGCTATAGTGAAGGAATATCTCAAAGGTCAAGAGTTTGATCCTCTTGACTTGCCCTGTTCTCAGTTCGTGATTATTGTGACCCAAAGCAACTTGCCCTTCGCATTTAACAACCTTAGAATTATACATATAGGCTTGTCTTCATGACCAGATTACTCTCCTACCAACTCATAGGCTCATCCATATGATGTTGGCGGTGTGTTGTATTGGAGAGGCTACATGGTGAAGGTTAAATTTTTGTTATACACCTGAGAAAGTGTCTTATAGACGTGAGAAATAAGCTGGCAGAGTAAATTTGGTCGTGCATTGTAAGATAGGAGTATGATATGGGTCAGCCTAGGTTTAGGGCTTAAAATTTTAGACAGTTGTAGGCTGACTTCAATTGACTAGATCTCTTAATATACTAATCCAAAAATTTCAAATCACTTGCAAAAGTTAGAGAATAAGGTCTAGTTGTGATATGGAAGTTTTCATAATTTTTGGAGGAACTAATATATATTCTTAGGATTTTATAAGTGGTTGGGTCCAAAAAAATCTTGTTTGGTCGATTTGACTTGTTAGGGTTTAGGATTTTAGTGGCAGGGTGTAGACTTAACAAAAATTAGGGAAATTGCTAGGGAATGATAGAGAGATGCTTTGAGATGTGTTATGCAGTTTTTCATAATTCTTAGAAGAGTTTAAGGCCACCAAATCCAAACTTGATCAGCAATTGGTTAGATTTCATCCTAGATTTTGTTTATCACTATAAGGGGATCAAAGTGGGGATTTTCATGAAATTTTCTTAAGAAAATATTTTTTAGAGAATAGTAGGGATAAAGCCACATAAAATTACAACAAAGTTTACAGAAAAACACAAAAAGATAAATCCAATAAACTCTATCAAAGATGATTGAGTGATAGTGATCACCAAACCCTTCTCCTATTGCCAACCTCCAAGCCAAGCCCCCATTTCGTATTCACTTTAACATCATAACATCTAAGCACTTCATTCCATAGCAAATGAAGTTACAACAAGAGAAAAATTAAATTCAAAAAGAGGATGTAAAAGTAAAGAGGTGGCCCACACTAGTAACCACCATAACTGGTCCCTCCTTCCATGTGTGACTGACCCCTCCACCTTGGTTAATTGGCTTGGCCAATACTCACTTCATGCATGGTATGCTTAATTAACTTGATTAAGTGTAACTAGCTAATTAACTCATAAAATCCATAATATAAATACTAAATATTATAAATAATTACAATACTCACTTCATGCGGCGCTCGAACATCTGACTTTGGGGCGCTCAAAAAGTGACATTATCTGATTTTGCCAAAACTTCACACACAAGACTTGGGACACATTCTAGAGCACACCCAATCAATTACATGCATTAAAGCACTCCCAAAGACATACAAATTATTGGAAAACTCAAAATTTTAAACCTTAAAATTTTCAAATTGGGTCGGAACTGAATGCTGAACTTGTATGTGTTACATGAACATTGTTAATTTTCACTCGCCTCTGAAGGCCACTCAAAGCTTCTTGAATTGCATTCATAAGTCATTCCTCTATATCTTGTAGTTGAGGTGGGTGATGAATTTAATGTTCTCTATGTTCATTTAAGATTCTTGTTGAAGTTGGCATTGTTCAGGGTCTTTTTACTTACACTAGCATCATTCTATGCTCATCGCACTTAAGAGGATAATGAATATATATTTATTCATGGATGACAGTTAGCTTTACCAGTAGGCCTACTCGAAGAGTACAAGAACCTGTGAGTGAGAGTAGAGAGTGTTGAGGGGGAGTTGACGAAAGCTGGAGATCTCAAACAAGTAGACTTTATCTACTAGTAAAAGAGTTTTTTTTTTTTTTGTATTTTCCTAGGATCTGTTGCGTATTCCTTGAACTATTCTCATCATCCTTTACATATAATTTTCTGGAGGATACATAAAAAGATTAGATAGAAAACCCTAAAAATACAAAGCTACACAGAGTATATGTGCAACGCTACACCACACTCTGTACATGATTCATCCCCTGATTGGCGAGAAAGCTAGGATGTTTTTTTTTTTAAGAGGGGGAGG
>NW_021319833.1:0-36943 GCF_001605985.2 Dendrobium catenatum | reverse complement strand
TCAAAGATCCACCTTGTCCCCAAGGTGGAAATATGCTCGTGTTCTCGCGGAGGTGGCCATCCTTGATATGACTGAAAAACTTTACTTTAAAAGAGAAGCATAATACTAAGTTAAGTGTGGTAGAGATGACGATGCTCAGGTGGATGAGTGGCTTTACCCTTAGAGATAGGATACGAAATGAGCATATATGTGAAAAGGTTGGAGTAGCTCCAGTAGAAGATAAGATTAGAGAGAGTCGCCTTAGATGGTTTGGTAACTTAAAACGACGGCCTTCCAATGGCCCGGTTAGGAGAGTAGAGGTATTAGATTTGACTTATGTTAAGAGAGGTAGAGGCAGACCTAAAAAGACTTGATTAGAAAATATTAGGAATGACCTTTCTTTATTAGATTTAAACGAGAATTTGACTTTTAATAGGACACAGTGGAGAAAAAGGATTCATGTAGCCGACCCCACGTAGTGGGATAAAGGCTTGATGTCGTTGTTGTTGTTGTTGAAGCTTTATTTTGAGTATACTTCTTCAGTAGTAGCATTGTGTACTTTCAGAATGCTCTAATGATAATGGAACTAATATGGTTGAATGACTGACGTCTTCTATTCATTGGAGGAATCCTTTGGAATCATAAGCTATGCTGAAATTCTTATCTCAGATTTCAATTAATGGCTTTACTTGTGGTGATGGCTTGCAAAGATTATTGAGCATATCAGTTTGGGTTTCCTGTGCGACAATTGAGTTATAATGATAAAAAAGGACTTTTATTGTATTTAACCTGCAATTACTTGATGGTCATCTGTTATATTATTTTCTACCATTTCATGTATTCTACTCAGCTTTAATATTTTTCCTATGATGATTGTTGGATCAAATTTTGATCGTCGGTGATACCCAACTTTACTAACACACGAGCTTTTTTGAGTACAACTTGGGAATCTATGTGAGGATGGAGAGAGCGCGAGGAAAATTTTTCCACTAACTCTTATATATGTAGTACATGTTTTAATGGATTCTAAAGATACAAGAGATCCAAAAAATTACTTTATAAGTATCTGAGGGCTATTGAAAAGGTTGAATCAATTGGAAAGAATAAAAAATACGAGGCTTAATGACACCCAATACATATTGCTCAAGACACGTGTACTACTCTGGCTAGATGGATGGGAGATTGCTTTCCTTTCCTTGATTATTTTTCTTGTCGAGTGCTTGAGGGTGAGTAGGTGAAGTTGAGTTCATTGGAGATTGCTAACCCTAGAGGGATATAGTTGTTTGACATCCTGGGATCATTGCGACTTGTGGTGGAGCTCCAGATTTCCTATGAATTGGTGGAGGTGCATTTAGGACTCAGGGATGTTGGCTCCATGGTAGGTAAGCAGCAATGGTAAAGGTGTAACCCTCTTGGATGGGTGCTTTCTTGTTGCTAGGATGATGAACATGGTTGGTGGCACTCCATCATGGATATCAACAACTGGTCACCCCTTGTTGGAGGATGAGTGATGAAATGGGCAATCTGTGAGAACTTTTGATTGTTCTTGTGTGCAACGACTCCTTTCTAAGTTTGCTTTCGTATTGGACCTTGTATTCATTTGATAAACTCCTTGGTGGGTGCAGAAGGCACGGGCTCTTTTGCTATTTCCCGCCGACTAATTGCTAAATACTTGAATAACCATATAGAAGTATACATTGATCATAGATTATATTCTAGGCAATAACTCTAATTGGAGAATCAGTTTTGTCAACTTTCTTCGATTGTATTTGGCCAATAAAAATTTTCTTTTTGTTGAGAAATAAACAACCTCTATGGTGGACCACTCTTTAACTTTATATTGAGTCATCTCTCTCTCTCTTGCTCCATCATCCTAGTGAGGGAAATTTGGCAAAAAGTAAAGGTGATGCTTATGTTTTACTGGATGTTCATGCATTCTCACCTGTTAAGATTCATTGTTATTGGCTACATTTTATGGATATAATTTTCATGATCACAATAAAGATCTTGCCCAAAAACCGTTGATGGACGTTGATAGGTATCAAAAGATATTTTATTTGGTGGATTGTGTAATACTACATTCTTTTAATATTTACAATTAGAATTTGTGCTTTGTGAGGGGATTTCTAAGGGTTTAGGGATTACTCTTTTTATTTTCAATAAGCCATAAGCTTATTAATATCCTAAACCTCTTTATTTAAGTTGCTATTTCTAGGTTGATTTTGTTTCGCAGTTTCCATCTTTCATGATCTCATTGAGGAATATTTTATTTTGAATCATGACAAGTATTTTGTTTTTATATCAAATTCCAAAAATTCAGAAATATGTTTGGTTTATTAAATAAATTCTAAAGCAATCCACTTACCTTACTATCTTATGTACCTAGTCTTATGTAGATGTCCTTTCCTTTTTAAAATAAAAGGCTTTCGAGATTTCTTTGCCTCTTGTTATGCATATTTGAGTTAAGATCGTTATTGTGTAAATCATTAAATTGAACCTATATATTCGTACATGTTCTTGTAGGCATTTCATTGATATGTAATAGGCTCGAACAAGAGAACTTGTCCAAAGCAATCAATCACATGTTTTAGGCACTTGCCAACAAGAGTTGTGACACATTGAAGTCGATCAAATCGAGTTGTCATCCTAACCATGTATACATGAGAACTTGCATAGATTCTTCCAAGCATTAGATGGACACTCATCTCAACACAGATCAACCTCCCAAGGCCACATGCCATCAATAAAGCTATCAAGTTTTCATTGATGTACCTCGATCTAGCTACAGGGAGTGCACACCCTAGGTTTCTTTAATTGTGACTTATTTGTGTGACTTTTTTATAGGACTCATCTAATACACTTGCTAGTAAATCGCCCAAGGGACTTTCTAAAGAAGCAAGTGTTCCCACACCTCGGACGGATGTGGACAAAGAAATTAGTCCATGAAACTAGAATTGGGATAGAAACTTAGAATGTAGGTTCTCTTATAGGTTAATTAATGAAATTAATAGATATTATAATTCATAAGAAGATAAATATTATGCACTTAGGAAACTAAATGGTTTGGTGAGAAGTTTAAGGAGGTTAATAATTTAGGATTTAAACTATGATATTCAGATATGAATCATCCTAAAAATATTATGAGCTCCTAGTTCCCTCCCCTAGTAAGCCTTGCACATTAAGGACCTTATGGAACTATAACTACAACCCTCCATACTCGGGCAATTTTTAGCATGTAGTTATCAACACGCCAAAGGTCGAAGTTGAGCCCTCAGGGACTCACCTTCGCATCCAAAGGACTCGTCCATACAGCTTCGTGTATTGTTACCTTTTCAGAGGACTCAACCAATACACTAGCTGGTAAATACTCGCTTACTGGACTAGCCATGTGACCGAGAACCATATTTATGGGCCATAATTATTGTTGTGCATTTATCTTTTATTGTTTGTTTTGTATATTCTTCTCTATAGCCTTTCGAGTCCTATAAATAAGAGTTGAGAAGATATATTTTAGATCTTTTTGTTACTTCTCAAATCTTTAGACATATTTAGGATCTCTTGATATTTTTTTAATATACTTGCAATTTGATTTCTCTCTCACAATTTCCATTCTCACCAAAGTTTCTCTAGTTCTCTAATTCTTACTTAGAGTTTGCTTATTATTGTAAAGTCGAGTATCCAAAGGCATCTATGATGCACCGACACGGCACTTAAAGAGGGTATGCAGTGTCTGACACGTGTCGGACACGGACATGCGTGGGACACCACGGCATGGACACGTGTCCGACACGGCATTGGAGTGTCGTAATTTAAAAAATTAAAATTAAAATCGGACACGCGTGTCCGGTTATTAAATGACGTATCGCTAGGTACATGCTCGGTACCGCTCAGTACATGCTTGGTACCGCTCAATATATGCTCGGTACTGCTCAATAGATGCTCGGTACCGCTCAGTACATGCTCGGTACCGCTCAGTACATGCTCGGTACCGCTCAGTACATGCTCGGTACTGCTCAATATATGCTCGGTATTGCTTGGTACATGCTCGGTACTTCTAGGTACATGCTCGGTACCTCTAGGTGCATGCTCGGTACTGCTAGGTGCATGCTTGGTACTGCTAGGTTGAACCCCACTAGGGGGCAGTGCCCCATTGGACCCCCGGCAGACTGGTATCTTCACTTCATATCAATTTAATTTGATGTATTCATATGTATGATTGGTTTGTTAGCAAAATGAGCTCTGCTGCTGGCGGGCGTGGATTAGGTGAAGGTTCAAAAGAGCCATTTGTCCACGTCGTGTCTGTGTCCTATAGGTTTAAAAATTATTATATATTATATTAAAAAATTATTATGCCGTGTCCACGCCGCACCCGTGTCCTATATTTTTAAAAATTGTCGTGTCCCGTGTCCGTGTCGTGTCGTGTCCGTGTCGCCGTGTCCGTGTCGGTGCATCATAGAAAGGCATATATGGATCCAACAAACCACATACATGAAGATGGAGGGCTGGGTTTTAGCTTTTCTGTCTTGCTTATGGTGGCATTAGAAAGACTGCAACATTTTTTTAACCACATTTATGCACAAACATTTCTTCCCTAAATATTGATATAGTATTTTGATCTTTGTTGATTCTAGATAACGTACATTCACCTGTTCCACTAATATTTGGCTTTTATCTTTTTTATGCATTTGATTGGGTTTGACCTTGGTTGAATCACATCCAACTGCATATAATTGACTGCATTAATACACAATTTTGTGAATTTAATATGGCGGTATTGGAGGAGCATGCACAAACACATGAACTGATGTTGAGCTCTATGACAGATATTTTTGTTTGTGTCAGATTCTTGCCTATTAAGTAATATCTTAGGACCATTTCCTACCTATCAATTTACTTGGCTTGCTCTGTATTGAGATCTAAATGTTATAGCTTTTAAAATTTATATAATTATAATTAAGAGGTATTCCATGTTTAGAGGATGTGAGATTTGTTTTATTGCAAGTGCAGTTTGGGCATTCTACCTCTTGTTGTTGAGGAGTTATAAGCCCCTCTCGTTTGATCTATGGGATGGTTTTCTAGATGGTAATGGTAGCTTCTTCATATGAATCCCTCCCTAAGACTCAAGAGCTCCATAGCTTATTCCCTTTTCTCGAGTTAAAAGACCCATAAGTTTGAGCTTCCATATCCACCACAATTTGTTGAATTGTAACCCATTGATTCTATCTGATGATTGGTGGATTCATACAATATTTTATATTTTTGTTGCTTACACATGTTCCGTGTATAACTTAATTGACTAGTAATTTGGTGGTTGTCTTTGATGATTTGAGATTCCTTGATGTTCTCGAGTATAAATCTTGCCAATGTTTTTCTATTTTTACCCTTGAGGGCTGCTCACTTTATCATGTCTTTAACTGCTATGAAGATGCAAATCCCATCCTCCCGTTGAGCATCCTCAGGCTTATCATATACCTTGACTCTCAAACCTCTAGGAATAAGGTGCCTTAATAATTCATTCATAAGATTTTGCTTGTTTGTCTTCATGACTATGTATCCCTCCTCCAAAAGCCATTTAGCTTCTTGTACCCATCATTGAATTGAACATATATTCTTTCATAACCTCAAGCAGTCATTGATCCTTTCATTAAATGACATTCTAATTTCATGGCATCCATCATTCTCTTGAATGGAGGATCTCCATTTCTAAACCTTGTGTTAAACGAACCTTATCCCCCCTAGCTGAGGAGTTTAAGACCCCTCTCTTGTTTGATTTATGGGATGGGTACCTACATGGTATTAGTAGCCCGTCTTATGACTCCTTTCTTAAAGTCAAGAGCTCCTTAGTTTATTTGCGTTTTCTAAGTCATGATACCCATCACTTGGAGCTTCCATATCCATCACAATTCATGAATTTTAATCCATTGTTCATAAATGTTTGGTTGCCAACACATCTTTCTTTTACGACATTGACTGGTAATTTGGTGGGGTTCTTTGATAATTTGAGATAATCTGAGGTTCTCGAGTATAAAGCTTTTAATTCATTCTTTTATTCTTATCCTTGTACGTTGCTCACTTGGTTATGTCTTTAACTGCTATGAAGTTGCATGGCCCATCTTCCCTTAAGCATTCTTAAGCATTCTCATATCAGGCTTATCTTATTTCTTGACTCTGAAATCTCCTCTAGGAGGTGCCTTCATATTTCATTCAAAAATTACTTGTCTATTCTCATGGATGTATATCCCCTCCTTCAAAACTCATATTGCTTCTTGCACCCATTATTGAGTTGAACATATATTCTTCCATAACCTTGGATGCGTTGACCCTTCCATTGGATGACAATCTAATTCCATGGTATCCATCATTCTCTGCAATGGAAGATATCCATTTTTGAACTTTGCGTTGAATGAACCTTTTCCCCCTTTTTCCCCCTTGCTGGACAATAACACGAGTAGATTGTCCTTAATCGACAGTGATTTTGGGTATCACAGTCAGGATATAATTAAGTATAGGGGTTTATGTCCATGATGCTCCTTGGCAAATAAATTTTTGTTGGTCCTCTCCTCCCTACCATTCAATGAAAATTTTGAGATATCTTTATATTCTATGTTCTATTGATTCTCATAATTCCGTGCTAGAATTTTATAGTTTTGCTGCTCGTTGATCTCTTTTTTAGTCGGGAAAGGTGGGGCTCTTTGGAAGAGCACATTAATTTTCATTAATGTTTTGGTATCTGCAATGCTTCTGCTAGACGCCACTTTCATATTTTTGTTCTAGCTCCATATTACAGATTTGTATTAAACACTTTTCTCATATCATGAATCTTAATTTTTCAGAGGAAGCAGAGAGAATTCGACGACACAGAGGTAGGGTGTTTGCTCTTAAGGATGAGCCAGAAGTAGCAAGGGTTTGGTTGCCAAACTATAACTCTCCTGGCTTGGCTATGGCTCGTGCTTTTGGAGATTTCTGTCTCAAAGATTTTGGCCTTATTTCAGTGCCTGAGTTCTCCTACCGCCGCGTTACTGAGAAGGATGAATTCATTGTTTTGGCTACTGATGGGGTATGTAGATATCGAAAAACTTCCTTTGTTATTCATTTGTGTAGGAGCCAATGTCCAATTTAAATGTTGAATGATGTTTTGTTTATCCTTGATAATTACTCACAGATTTGGGATGTGCTTTCCAACAATGAAGTGGTCGACATTGTTGCATCCACCCCTGCTCGATCTTCTGCCGCTCGTTCCTTAGTCAATCATGCGGTTCGAGCATGGAGGTTTAAGTACCCAACCTCCAAAGTAGATGACTGTGCTGTAGTATGTCTATTTCTGAACAATGACGAACCTGATATCAAAGAACCATCAATGGAATCATCGGATACGAACGGAGATAAGCTGGAGCCATCCACTCTGAACAACTGTGAGAATGTAAGAACTTCAGTAGACGAGAACAGTAGTATTAGAGATGATGGATCTCTCTCTGATTCACAGCTTCCTTCCACAACGGAGAGTGAAGATTGGTCAGCATTGGAGGGTGTGACGCGTGCCAACACAATGTTGACCCTGCCCAGGTTTGTTTAGAAGCAGAGATCTGCTAGCAACAAGAGACTAAGAAGTGAAGCGCTTCTATTGGGATATTTTGTTTCTGTGATTTTGGAACGTGCTTAATGAAAGCGGTATCAGCTTTATTGGCGCCTATCTTGCCGTTTTTTTTTTTTCTTTCCGTCTTAGATATTTTTCTTGTGACGTGAGTTGGATTGCAGTTTTTATTAGATACCAACTCAAAAACTTTTTTTTTTTTTGGGAAAATTTGGGGCAAAGCCCATATATTAATTGAAAAAAATTACAAGAAAATACATTTCACCTCATGAGATATACATGTAAAAAGCAAGTGAAGACAAAAAACTAACACCCGTCAATCCAGAAAAAGACACAAAATTGTCTTGGAGGGCTCAGGAAGAAAATACCGAACTAGTGCACAGGCGAAAGGAATTCAATGCAGCAGACTGCTCAGCGCCTGCAAAAGGAAATAACCACGGTCGAAATCCCGGTTGCCATGAAGCTAACCCCAGAATGGTCCAACGGGTGCAGAATCAAATTGCCAGGCCAAAGCTAGACCAGGAACTGACGGGAGAAGAGGCCATCCAGGGAAAACGAATCACCAATTCGGTTCATCATTGCCCCGAGGTTATCAAAAAACCAGCAAGAGAGCACAGTTGACGGGTGAAGCAAGAAGGAAAACATTCAAATAAGCTCTCAGTATTTTTCCAACTTGCAGCTTTAAACGAAATAGCCGAAGTAAGCAAATGATGAACAGCAAAAGTAGAGGCTTGCTTTTGTGAGAATCTTCTATTGTTCCTTTCCCGCCAAATAAAATAAATCAAATAGCAAACCACAAAAAAACTGAAATTTCTATCTTTAGAGCTATAGCAGTGATTGTCCTCCAAAAATTTAAAAAGTTGTAAAAGAGTAGGTCTCAAGAGGAATGTCTCTACCACATGCAACAAGTTACGAAGAATCTGAAACGAGTATTCGCATTGAAAAAAGAGATGGTTTATACTTTCCTCTTCAATCTCACACAATGAAAAAAGAGATGGTTTATACTTTCCTCTTCAATCTCACACAAGGGGCACGTGGGATTAATAAAAATATTTTGTTCGCAAGCACATCCACAATGTTCTTCATAGCGAGCCACGAATAAGAAAAGAGAAGAGAATTTTAAAGCAAAACGTTTGTGCCAAATATACTTAAAACAAAACTCAAAAACCTCAATGTTCTACTTTTTGTGTTGCCTATTTTGAATTATTTGAATATAATTTCATGCGTCATATTTTTGATTTTTACGTTATCATTTATATTTTTTAATCTGCTCCAATTTTTTTTTTAAAGCGTTTTCATATTTTTTTAGCAAAAAATAAAACCTTTTATGTTCTGTCCTGCGGAACAGATCAGTTCCTCTGTCAGTCACCAGTATGAAGTCAAATCGATGTGTGCTATTAGTGATGTCAGTATCGAAAGCTGTTGGAAGTCTATTATATTAATGCGAAGAATTGGTAATATCTATTTATTTAGAGAAATATACGTTTAAAAAATTAAATGATTTTTTTTTTGACGATGTTGAAGTTTTAATTTTATTTATATATTTAACATTGTTATGGACAAGAATATACATATTAGAAATATATGCATATGTGGTACACCAACAGATAGTTGAGAGTGAACCACCAAAATTTTTTTTACATGAAAAGTTCAGAAAGGGAAAAGCCACAGGACCTAATCAATATGAGAAAATTTCATTAGCGCCTATCTTGCCGTTCTCTTTAATTTTTCCGTCTTAGATATATTAATTGTGACGTGAGTTGGATTGCAGCTTTTATTTGATCCCAACTCAAAAACCTGAGTGTTCTGCTTTTGTGCTGCCTATTTTGAGTTATTTGAATATAATTTCATGCGTCATATTCTTGATATTTACATTCTCATTTTTATTTTTTTAATCTGCTCCAGTTTCTTTTAAAAAGCGTTTTCATTCTTTTTTTAGCATAAAAAATATAACTTTTTATGTTCATTTGTCACCAGTATTTGTCACCAGTATGAAGTCAAAGGTTGTGAGCTGAGATCAGGCATGCGGCCAAGTGATCAACCGAAGAAATTCCTCCCATCTCGTCCCATCTCGTCCCATCTCGAATCCCCTAAACGTCAAAAAAAAAAAAAAAAGATGTGTGCTACTTTTAGTGATGTTAGTGTCAAAAGCTGTTAGATGTCTATTTTATTAATGCGAAGAATTGGTAATATCTATTTATTTGTAGAATTATATACTTAAAAAATTAAATGATTTTGTTTTTTAAGACTGAAGTTGAAATTTTAATTTTATTTATATATTTAACATTGTTGTGGACGAGAATATATGCGGTAGTAGAGTAAAAACATAATGTCTTTGCAATATAAGTATATTTGGCACACCAATAGATGGTTGAGAGAGAAATACCATAATTTTTTTTTTATATGAAAAATGCAAAAAGAGACAAATCACGGGGCCTGTCCCATATGAGAAAATTTCACTAAGTTTGGATGAATTACAAAGTTTAATTCTCTCTTTTACTTGGAGATGCTAGAATTCTAACAAATTGAATAATTGGACAAAAAATATGTCAATGATTGACGAATGGGCGGAAGTAAGATTGTGGTTGAGAAAAACTTCATTAATAGTCAGGAAGAAACTCCAGCAACGGTTGGGAAGGAACTCTCGTGACAGCGGGACGAACTCTTGCAATGGTCGGGAAGGAACTCCGGCAATAGTCAGAAAGAACTTCAGCAACAGTTGGTAAGGAACTCCGATGATGGAAAGAAGAACTCCGTCGACGGTCAAGAAGAAACTCCGGCGACGGTCAAGAAGAACTCTGGCATCTATCGGGAAGAAACTCCAGCAACAGTCAAGAAGGAACTTCGGCGATGATCGGGAAGGAACTTCGGCAACGGTTGGGAAGAACTTCGACAATGGTCGGGAAGGAACTTCGGCGACTGCGGGAAGAAATCCAGCGACGGTCAAGAAGGAACTCCAGCGACGGTCAAGAAGAACTTTGGCAACAATCGGGAAGAAACTTCGGCAACGGTCAGGAAGAACCTCCGGCGACGTTCGGAAAGAACTCCGGAAATGGTCGAGAAGGAACTCAGGCGATGGCGGGAAGAACTCCGGCGATGACCATATCATTAAAGGCCATGAAGAATGAAAAAGTCTACAACTTATCACCAAGAGATCCAAAGTTGCGTTCAAGAGGCTTATGAAAAATTATTTGATGTTGAAGTGAAGGATTTGTTCACCATAAGATTGGGGTTGAAATTGAAGGACTTTCTCCCAATCAAGCATCCTAGAATTCTTCTCCAGATTCAAATAATTAAGATATTGAAAGTGATCTGAAAAAGGTTCTTTTTAGTGATGATGATGATGTTTATATTGCATAGGATGTTCAATATTTGTTGTGTTTCATCTATTTCTCTTAGAGATTTTTAAGTATTCATTTTGTTTCTAAAGATGTATCTCCTTATGTATAGAATTTAAGAAATATTAAACTATTTTATAACTTTGCAAAAGAAATTTTTCTTAAGAATTTGTGATTCATTTAATTTAATGATATAACACATTTTTTTTATTAATTTAAAATAGTTGAGAAACATTCATTTAGGATGTTTAACCTATCCAAGATTGTATTGTCAAAACACTGCTTGATGACATTAACCCATGTAGAAAAAGTTGGAACAAATTCCTATAGGATTGATCGAAGAAAGGATAAATATCCTCTTATGATTTTAACCTATCTAAAGTTGTGTTGTCAAAGCATTGCTTGATGAAAATAACCCGTGTGGAAGAAGTTGGATGGAATTCCTATATGATTAATCAAAGGAAGGATATATATCATCTTATAATTTTAAACCTATCTAAAGTTGTGTTGTCAAAGCATTGCATGTTGATATTAACTTGTGTGGATGAGGATGGATCAAACCCCCTTGGGATATATTGTGCGTTGATTGAGATATAATGAATATTGTGTATTTCTAGAATCAACGTTATGTTTTATTTTTCGTTTAGGACCATTGCTATGTTCCTGTTTAAAAAAAGAGGACAATGATGATAATGATCATACAAACTTTTACTATTTTAGAAGATAATATAATAATTTCATGATATTTCATAAAAATAGGAGATCTACATAATATTGAATAGTTTTAATAACAACTACCAATAATATTTGTGAAGATTTCCAATATTCTAGGTCCATGGCAACATTTTTCTGTTAACATCTTTTAGCTTTAATGTTCTCAGCTTGTCCATTTTCTTGAGGATGAGTCATAGTTGTGCGCACTAGTTGTATATGGAGGTCTTTACAAAATACCATAAAGATTTTTTCCACTAAATTGGGTTTATTGTTAGTGATGATTTTTGCCGGAATGCCAAAATGATAAATAATATTCTTCCATATTAATTATTTTGCATTTGATTTTTAATTTTTTTGAGGGCTTTGACCTCCACGCACTTGGTGAAGTAGTCCACTATCAAGATGATAATTTTTTGCTACCTGGTAGCTATTGGGAAAGCACCCATTATATCGTTCCTCAATTGGGTGAAGGGCCTTGAACTTTGAAATGATGAAAGTTCAGTGGCTATTAAATGAGTGAAGTTGGAGTACCATTGATAGTTATTACACTTCTAAGTGAATTCTCGTGTGTCTTGCTTCATCGTGGGCCAGAAGAATCATTGTCCTATATTTTTATTAGCCAATGCCCTTCCTCCTAAATGTTTCCCACATATGCATGAATGAACTTCTCGTAGTGTATAATCAGCTTCTGAAGGTGGAAGATTTTTGAGGTATTGTCCTTTGAAAGCTAGTTTATATAATTATCCACCAATGATGGTGAAGTTAGTAGCCTACCTCCAGAGTCACATTATAATTATTGGATCTTTGGGTGGCACTCATTGAAAGAAGGATAATATATGATCAATCTAAGAGGGCTCTTTTAACTTATCAATTGTTTACATAACCCAGGGTTCTTCGATGCTAGGAAAGAATATTTCTTTGATATGTTTCCTCTTAAAAAGATAATCAAATGGTGATGTAGCAAATTTCGAAAGAGTATCTACACGAGTATTTTGTTCCTGAGAAATATGAATAATTTCAAATTTCTCTATGTTGGTGAGAAGTAACTTCACTACATCACAATATTTTGCTAATTGAGGATTTTGAGCCTCAAATTATCCTCTTACTTGAGAAACTACGAGTTGTGAGTCAGTATGGACTATCAAATTTTGCACTTCACATTCTTTAGCTAGCCTCAACTTGTCAATAAGAGCTTTGTACTCAGTGACAATATTAGTTGCAAAAAATTTTAGCTGAAGTCCATATTCAATAGTAGCATGCTGAGGAGTGATTAGTAAAATGCTTGCCCAGCATAAGAATTCCTAGAAGCTCCATCAACATATAACATCCAATAAAGAGAAGAGGAAGGATGAGTTGGTGGTTAATTAGAAATAGGAATAGTGCATTCCACCACAATATCTACCAAAACTTGTGATTTAGTATCTGGTATAGGTAAGAAATGAATGTCAAACTCTCTCTACTCTATTAACCATTTGATTAATCTTCTGAAAGCTTTAGGCTTTTGAAGGATGCTTCATAATGGGAGATTTGTAAAAACCCCAATCATATGAGCTTGAAAGTACAACCTTAGTTCTTTAGCTGAAAATACTAATGCCAAAGTTATCTTGTCTGCATGTGGTTAGCATCCTTCAGTCTCAAAAAGAATTTTACTGATATGATATATTGTTTGTTGTATAGTATTTTCTTTTCAGGCCACTACATAGCTCAGTTTATAATCACATCTGGAAAAGACAGCCAAATACAAATATAACATTCCTCCCTCGATTAGTTTTGATAGAAGAGGGGGTGAAGCTAAATAATTTCAAAGCTATTCAAAAGCTATTTGACACTCATCTGCTCATTGCAATCTTGTATTTTAAGAATTTCTTAATATTTTGAAGAAAGATAAATATTTTTCTCCTGAAGTGGTTAAGAATCGAGATAAGGCAGCGATTCTCCCATTTAGATGTTGAACCTCTTTTACATTCTTCGGGGCACCATATATCTTAAAACCTTGATTTTTTTAGGGTTAGCTTCTATACCTCTATGAATAATCATGAATTCCAAGAATTTTCCAGATGTGACTACAAAAGTGCATTTAAAAGGGTTGAGTCGTATGTTGTAACATCAAAGGAGGCCAAAGCATTATTCGAGATCAGAAATATGTTGTGTTCTTTTAAGACTTTTAACCAACATATCATTTATATATACCTCCATTGAGTATCCTATAAGGTTCTTAAAAACTTTATTCATGAGGCGTTCATAAGTGGGCACAATATTTTTAATAACTCCGAATGGCATGCCCTTGTAATAATATAACCCTTTATCAATTTGAAAGGTTGTTGCTTCCTCATATATAGGATCCACTCTTATTTGATTATAACCAAAATATGCATCAATCAAACTTGACATTTGATGTCTGGATGTCGCATCAACTATTGATCAATACGAGAAAGTGGGAAACTATCTTTTGGGCAAGTCTTATTGAGATATGTATAATCCACATACATCCTATTGACGATCTGGTACAAAATTTCTCTTCTTTTGAATAATTGGTTTATCAATAGGGTTTATTTTGAGAGAATACACAATAGTCTCAGTGTTAACTCCAAACATATCAACTGAACCCCATGCAAAAACATCTTGACTTATTAATTAAAATTGATATATTGCATATTCTCTTTGTCAAAAAGTAAAGATTCAATCTGCACTATTTTTAGAGGATCTTCTTCTGATATGGAAACAAAAATCAAATCCTCTATTAGAGAAGCTCTCTGAAGGACATCTTCATTCTGGAGATAAAAAATTTCAATGCTTATGGATGGGCAAGGTTGAGCTTGCCTGAGATAGCAAGGTTGTGCCTCCTGCTGATTTTCTTGCACCTCTCCAACTCTAGTTGGAGTTAGGAATTTTATCTTTAGATAAGGAGCTGAAGTGATAACTTTAAAGATTGACTGTAGAGGTCACCCAAAAATAGCATTATATATCAATTTTGGCTCAACTATAATAAATTAAACTGAATGAGTAACTTTTCGAGGAAATTTCCCAAGTGTGACATGGATCATGATTGTTTCTTCCACCCTAACTGGATGATTGTCAAATCCCTACAATGGTCCAGTGACAGTCTGAAGCTTCTCTTTGGCAAATCCCATACTAAGAAAAGTTGAGTAGAATAGGACTTCAACAAAACTCTCATTATTGATTAAGATTCTTTTGATGTTGTAACATGGCTCTCCAATACCAAGCATTGATAATTAGTCAGTATTGGTGCGGAGTATGAATCCTTTCTAAGTTAGAATCATTAAATATGATAGAGTGATTAGATCATGCCTTCTTTAGAATTTATTCCTCCAAGGTGGTGAGTAATACTTGAGAGGATATTAAGGGTCCTCCAACAATGGTTTCAATTTCTCCAACTATTTGGCAGTTTGCATATTTTTGCCTTTGTTGTTGTTGATTCTTCCCCCTAACGGGATTAGCCTCATTTTCAACAGGTGAGTTTTGAGTGAATTGATGGAGATAACCTTGTCAAATCAGCTTTTCAATTTCTTCCTTTAAATATCTGGCTTCAATGAAAATGATAATAATAATATTTATTTCCAGAATTTGGCTTCAATAGATTGAACTATTTAATGTTTGGCTCATTTTGTATAGCGATGAGAATATTAACACGATTTGTATTCAATAGACTATATTCTTTCTTTGGTTTAAAATCTCATATTTCCTAAGGGATCGAGGTAGAAAATCTTAATTTTTCTTTTAAAATTTTTTGGGCTCCTGCTCTGACCACATGTCCATTCTTTCTATTATTAGAAGGATAATCAAATTGTTTTGAATTGGCATTGATGGCCTCATTGGAAAAAAATTTGAGTCTCTACTCTATGTATAAGGTCACCATAAGAATGAACAGTCTCTCACATTAATGACGAGAAAAATGGCCTTGGGCATAATCCTCTAAGAAAAACACCTTGCAGTAGCTCAATATCCACATCTAGGATTTATCGAGTATTAGAAGAAAATCTTTGAAAATATTCTTTTAAAGATTCTCCCTCATTATTATGGATTCTAGAGAGGTGTGACGAATCTTTAATAATTCTTCTATTTGTAATGAATTGTTTAATAAAGAGCCATGCCAAATGAGCAAAATTATAGATTGTATTTTAAGGGAGAGCATAGAACTAGGTGCTAGCCTAACCCTAGAAGGTTGCAGGGAAAACTTGGCAAAGAAGTGCATCAAAAGTTCATTGTATATACATAATTATTCTTTAATAATCTGTGTTCATAGGGGTTAGATGATCCATCATAAGGATCAATGGTCGGTAGCATGAACATATTGGAATAGGGTGTAAAAGAATTTCCTAAGTTAGTGGAAAAGATTCTTGGAAACTTCATTGGGGATTAAAATGATTCCTATACCTTATTGGGAATGAAAGTTTGTGACGCTTGTTAAACCCTATAGAACTAGCCCGAGACTAACCAAGAGGGGGGAGGGGGAGGGGGGGGGGAATGAATTGGTAGTTTTTGAAATCTTAAATAAAAAGAAATTTTGTTAATCTTTTTAAATATTTTAAAACAAAATAATAACCCTTAATGTGGAAGAAAAAAAATTTTCATTATAATAATACAATCAGATTTTTCAATCACAGAATAAATCTAAAAAAAGTACAAAAATAAAATGCAGTGAAAGTAATAAGAAAGAACACACCAAATTTTATAATGGTTTGGTTAAATCTGACCTACATCCACTCCTTAGAGATTCCATCTTTGAGTATTACACTAAACTGAAGTGACTCTTCTTTTGATCACACAGCAAGGCAGAGAAGCCCTTATAAAATCTTTCCACCAATACGATGAGATAGAGAACCTTAAATCCTTTTACTCCCTTTTGCAGTAGGCAGAAAACTTGAAAAATTATTTTTCACCCGCCTGGTGAGGACAGAGAACTCAAAAATCTTTTTACTCCCTCCTAGGGTAGGTAGAGAACTTGGATCTAATGTTGAAGATAATCTTCCCAAAGCCACCAAGGAACTAGAGGGTCAACTCGAAAAGATGATGAACACCTTGCTTGGAGAAACCTTTGTAATTCCCTCATAAACTCTCCTCAGAAGGATCTCTCTCTCTCTCTCTCAAGCTCTCCCTCTTCCTTCTCTAAGCTCCCTCTTGGATCAACTCCACAGCAAAAGATTAACTCAAGGACGATTAGGTCAAAAATAAAAAAAATAATCTAACTAACCAAATTTAACCCCTAAATATGTGTGTGCAAGGTTACTTAGCTTGGGGTCCTCCATATTCAAGATTTGACTCAAGAAAGTTAAAAAGTATATTGAAATGAAATTACAAGTAGACTTAACCCTAATATACCCGATCTTGAGATGATTTGCATTACAAGTGATCTTTGTGTACCTGAAATGTTAGTAAGCCGGGAAAACAAAATAGATATGTAGTAATAATAATGGTAAAGAAATAATAATGTTTATTATCATTAAATCATAGTATTTGGAACCATATTTGCAACAGAGAATTCTTCTTGGATAAGACGTCATAATTCATCACGTACGACGCTGTGAGAAGTATCTACAACCGGTTGAAGATTTTGTATCTGATTAGATCTAGTTAGAGAATGTGTCGAACTTGCAGCATCATCTACTTTTGGATAATATTACAGAGGAGGAGAATTAGCTTGATGATGAGCATTCTCAAATTACTCACCCATATTACATTGTTGAGGATGTAGGAAAGGAGCTTCATCATTTTGAGCCTGATATGTAGGAAGAACTTCGGTAATGGTCGGGAAGAAACTCCGAGGACGGTCAAGAAGAAACTCCGATGATGGTCAGGAAGGAACTCCAGTGAAGATCGAGAAGAACTCCAACAACGGTTAGGAAGAAACTCTGGCAACAATGTGATGAACTCCGACAACGATTAGGAAGGAACTCATGTGACAATCAAGAAGAACTTTGGCAACAGTCGAGAAGGAACTTTGACAACGGTCAAGAAGGAACTTCGATGATAGCAGGAAGAACTCCGATGATTGTCAAGAAGGAACCCAAGCAAAGGTTAGGAAGAACTTTGACAACTATTAGTAAGAAAGTCTGGCAATGGCCGGGAAGGAACTCCTACGACAGTTGGGAAGAACTCTGGCTACGATCGGTAATGAACTCCGACGAAGATAAAGAAGGAACACCGGTGAAGATTCAGAAGAAAATCGGATGATGTTGAAGAGGAACTTTGACGATGGACTAGAGGAACTCCAAAGATGGTCGAGAGGAACTCCGACGATGGTCTGGAGGAGCTCTGGCGGTGTTCAGGAAGAAATCCAGCGGTGGTCGGTGGCAATAGAGCTCCCAAGTTCCTCCATTCTATTTCTTCTTCTCCCTACCCCTCATGAGAAGAGTGGGGGCTATTTATATTTTTTTGTGAGTAACATGGCTTGTAAATATGTGGAGAATCATGGTCAAAATGGGAGTGTTTTTAATGGATGAATGATATTGATCACCTTGATCATGGACCATTTAATGGTCATTGGAATGCCTTAATGATATCAGAATTTAGTTATCTTGGTCTTGTTGGATTTGTCTCATCAAGCCGCTCGATTTGACTGTAAGCATGTTATCTTTAGAGTTCGTTTGATTTTCCATGTTGAGCTTTGAAAAGTTCAAATATGCTTTGGACCCTTAATATGGTCTCGGATCTTGTTGGTTTTGGTGTTGATGGGTTTGTGTTTCCGAGATATTCAGTTTGACTATAAATTTGCTGAAATCAGAGTTTGGATGGCCCCAAATTTAATTTTGGAAGCTTTAAACTCAATTTTTCCTCAAGATTCTTGCCCGATCAAGATATTTTTTTGATGATATATCAAACATACTAATTTAAGGATTTTCTACTATTCAAATGTTTTGTATGTGAAAAGTAATTAAATGGGACATTTATCAAAACTTAAGTTTTATATTTATGGAGGTGTTTTATAACATAAAAATTTATTTTTGTTACTTTCTATCAAACAAATATTTTCCTTAGTTTCAAAATGTTTTTTTTTTTTTGGGAAAAAAATTTAGTTTAACTTTTTTTTTTTTAATGTAGTTTTAACATTCAATTGCTTACCTAGGAAGTAAGGTTCTAATTCTTTTCCATGACCCAACTGTGGACAAATCATAATTCTCTATGTAAGATTTCTGTATGATTTATTTTTTAAGAGGGGGTGTTGTTTTTTTTTTTAGGGGGGGGGGGGGGGGGGTCGGATTTAGGGCAATTATGCCAAATTTTGTTCTAAATGAAATTATATGTAGATTACAATAGTTTTGTAAGAAAAAAAAAAAGCTAACAAAATTGAAAAAGAAAAAGAAAATTAAGAAGCCTTTTAAAAGGCTAATCAACCAAAGAAGGCTCCTTTAAAAGGAGAAAAATTGCATGAAGAAAATAATAAGATAGCCCAGCTCAATTAGATGCCTTAAGAACAACTTGCAGAAGCAAGCCATTAAAAGGCAAAAATCATTCAGAGCTTTCTTCAAGGTTATCATAGCAAGACTCAGGATGGAATACCTTCATCAAAATTTGATCCACTAGTAGGAAAACAACTTCCAAAGCCAGAGTAGGAAAACAGGTTCAAATGCAGTCTAACACATCAAGAACCTAACTCAACATTCCAACTGCTCAACACATAACCTGAAACTTTAGAAAAACCAAACAAACAACAACAAATCCACCTAGAAGCTCTAAAACTCATAAGAATCCTTTTAATTGCTCCAATAGAAACCTGAATCTAAACATAAAGGATATATAAGAAAGAAATAAATAAAACCAAAAGAAGAAACAATTTAGCAACCCTTACAAACATGACTCAAGATGAAAACCTTTAGCAAAACATGATCAACTAGCATCAACAAAATCAAAAACCCAAAAGGCAAAAAAGGACCCCTACACCAAATCTAAAAAAAAAGTCCCAAAACTACAATAACCCAACCCTGAGAAACAACAACAAAACCTGCAACAAAAAAGAGCAGGAATAGACAAAGAACAACAAAACCAAAAAAAAAAAAAACATCTAAAAACAACCTTTAGCTAAAAATCCCAACCATCCAAGAAATAGCTTGGTTGTCAAAATCAATAACCAAGGAACAAAAAACACAGAAACAAAACCAGGATCCCTACATCTTAATAGACTAAATGCTTGATTTTATTAAAAGAAACCCAATTAGAAATCTTAGCATGAATAGAAAATCTAATATGCTTGCAAATAGTGTTATAATAATAGAATATATTATAAGATTTCCAACATTTTTTTCCAAATGAAATAAATAGAACAACAAGAAATAAGGAAAAATAAGTATTTAGAATCTAAATCCTAATTACAGACCCAGATAAAATCAATGGCTTGATTAAAGTTGGCCTAAGCTTAAAATAACTCAATCCAAACATGATTTTAGAAATAATGCAAAAAAGAAAAGTCACATTCAAAGAGCAGATAATTGTAACTTTCTCCAGCCTTTGAACAAAGGATACAGGTTAATAGAAATATCAAATTCCTTTTAGCAAGTAAATCAACAGTTTTCTAACCTTTTAAACTAGTCATCCAAGCAGAGAAAGAAATCTCATCACATACCTTTTATGCCAAATATAAGAGTACCATTCCACTCTGGTAAAATTATCATAGAAAGTATTATGAAAAATCTTAAAAGAAGGATATTGCACTCCAGCCCACGAAAAGTTGGAAACTCTCTAATTAATTATAGAAATAGTAGAAATAGCTGTAGTGATATTAGAAGAAATATTATCAAGAAAAATCTAGCAATCATCTATAATCCAATCACCAACAATACTCTCATTTTTCAAAATTTTAAGAATGAAATCCATTAGCTCTTGAAAGACTCTTCCTCTAAACCAAGGATCCCAATTAAGAGAAATTTTGAAATTAATCTTACATTTAATATCTATAGCAATATTATAAATCTCCTTCCAAAATTTGGAATCCTTTTGAGAACAAGGATTCCAAAAAGAGAGGTACTTGTATTTAATCCAAGATGCTAAAAGAAAAGCATTATTTATAATATACCAAATAAGAGACAAACTAAAAGCAAAATTAAAGGCATTAAGATCTGAAAGACAAAGACCCCCAGCCTTTTTTGTCTTACAACCATCTTTCCAAGAAATCAAATGAATTTTCCTAATAGAAGATTCCCCATAGAAAAGGAACTTGGAACAAGCATTCTTAATAAATTTAAAACATGCTTTAGGAAAAGAAAGCCCCTTAATTCAATAAGAAACAACATTAATAATAGTGAAATTTATAAATTGAACCCTTCCAGCAAAAGAGAGAATCTTAGCTTTCCAGGCAACAAGAAGAGCCATAACATTAGTAAGTAATGGTTGGAAATCAATAGAAGTTAGCCTTTTACAAGAGATAGGTAGCCCTAAATATTTCAAAGTATTTGGAGAAATAGAAATTCCCAAAATCTGACCAATATCCTCATAAATAGAACAACTTTCAAAGAAAATGATAGAGCTCGTAGATTGATTAACAAACAACTCAGATGACTTAGAAAAGTAATCCAAAATATCTTTTAACTTTTCAACATTTGACGTAGAAGCTTTCCCAAAAATAAGTATTTCATTCGCATATAATAAAAGGGAGATAAAATTCTGACAATAATTAATCCCCTCAAAATTTATAATATGAGATTTGTCTTCTAAAAGATTAAATAAAACATCTGTAACTATGGAAAAAAGAGAAGGAGAAAGAAGATAACCTTGATGAAGACTAGAAGATGAACTAAAGAAACCATTAAGAGGACCATTAAGCACAATCGAGAAGAAAATATCATCAATACACCATATTAGAAAAAAAATCTTAGTAAAAACCTTTCTAAGCTATTTTATTATATAGCAATTCTCTGGAGAGAATATCAAATGCCTTATGAATATCCAAATTTACAGAAAAAAAATCCTTTACCCATGCTGTTAAAATCTCTTAATAATTTAGAAACAAAGATAATATTGACCGTAGAAATCCACTTTTTAATCAAACCAAAATGACTAGAGTGAATAATAAAAGGCATAACAAAATGCATTCTATTAGCCAAAAAATTTTGCATAGTTTTATAAATGAAATTATATAAAGAAATAGGCTTAAAATCAAAAAACTTGAGAGACATTAGCATGCTTAGGAATAAGAGCAATAGAAATGGCTTTAACAACCCTTCACATATACCCAATTTTAAAGAAATACAGTACCACTTTATAAAAGCATGTCCCCACAATATCCCAGTTCTTAAATAACTCAAAGGTAAAACTATCAAGACTAGAGTAGAAGTAGAAGGAGTAGAAAAAAACCACCTTTTTAATCTCATCAGAAGTAACAGAGGCAATTAGAGAAGCAATAAGAACACCAGGAATACTCTTTCCATCAGAATGTCAAAGGAAGAAGATAAAACCAAATTAGGAAAATTAAAAAAAAAAAAACTTAGATCATTCACAATTGCCTCATAAATACCTCTTGGATCATAAATAAAACCATTAGGAGAAAAAATAACATGAATCTTTTTCTTATTTTGTCTATAACGAATTTTATAATAAAAAAAACCTAAGTCATTTGCTCCAAAAAAGCCATTTTGCATGTTTTTGCTCTTTGAATAATCTAAGAGGACCATAAAGACAAATTATAACTAAGAAGCCCATTAACCTCTTTAAGGGCCATATTAAGATTATGGTCCAAAGTATTTTCTTGAATTTTCTTTAGTAAGCAATCTTGGTGTCTTTAAAGAGACTCAATATTATTAGAAGCAAGCCTAGAAGAAATTCAAGACTGTTTCTTAATCAAACTTTTGAGATTACGCAATTTAAAATAAAAATTATTAACAGGATTATCAATATGAGTCTTAGCAAAGGCATCAATAAATAAATCTCAGCATTCTGGCTTCTTACACCAAAATTCTTACAAAGAAATCTATTACTATAAGGTGCCAAGCTTTTATTACAAACAAGAAGAGGAGAATGATCATAACACATAGGATTATCCACATGAAAATAAGAATAAGGAAATAAATAAAATAAAATTACTATTAACCAAAATTTTATCCAATTTCTTAAGGTGCTTAAGAATAAGCTGTGCTTAAGTTTTTCAGGAGAGTTGTGTCTAAATTTCTTTTCTTTGGTGAAATGTCTACTGAAAAAAAATTACATATGGTTGCCTGGAACACTGTGTGTAAGCCCAAAGAAAAAGGGGGTCTTGGCCTTGCTAGTTTTTCTGCTATTCAACACAGTTTTAACTGCTCCCTTATTCATAGAGTTTATAATAGAAAATCGCCCCTTGCTGAGTGGTTACTCACGTACTACTCCTCTCGTTGGAAACCGATTTACTCAAAGGAAACAACAATTTGGAAATCCATTTGTTGTACTGCTGAAGTTACTAAGGAGAATTGGTTTTTCAATGTTACACCTTTTGCTCCTTTTTCTTTACTTTGGGATTTTTGGTGTAACAACAGACGCTTGGTGGATATTTGCCCTGGTTATGCTAACTATATGGATTATCCTGTGAGCAATTTCATCAATCCTGATGGGAACTGGCATTTTTCAATACCTCTACCCTCTGACATTACTGGTGCTATTTCTAGTGTTAGTATTGTTGATAACATATCTGAAAATTTAACCTGGGCTAATGGAAGTAATGGTAGAAATGTTAAGTTCAAGGATTTCATAGCAGATTTTTATAAGAATTATCCTGACTGTTCTTGGGATGGCTTTATCTGGCATAAAAAACACTCCCTGAGATTCTCGATTTATACATGGTTAGCGCTGGTGGGAGGTCTTAAAACGGCTTCGGCTCTTCATCGTAGAAACATTGCTGTGGATTTAAGCTGCTCTCTTTGTTATTGCTTTCAGGAGAGTGCTTCTCACCTCTTTTTTGACTGCAACTACACGCATTCCATTATCACCAGTCTTATTCCTGAAAGTGCCACTATTCTTCTAAGACCCAATCTGTTGCAGCTCTTGGATTGGGTGAATGGTAACATCTGCTTCTCTTCTCAAACTAAAACCTTATACTTCATTTCTATTTGCTGTACGGTTTATTATGTTTGGAGAGAAAGGAATGATAGGCGGTTTGCTCTGTCTGCTTCCAGTCTCTCCACGACTAAGCTTAAGATCAAAAAAGCTGTTCTTGCTAAGGTTTCTAAATGATGTGATGGAGCTCTTCTCCGAAACTTCTTATGATGCGGGATTGCTTACTAGCTGGTCTTTCCTCTATTCGTCTCTGTATCTGCCCCCGTCGCTGGCCTGTCGCTGTTACTGATGAAGCCTTCCTGGACGATGATGAAGCTCCCATATTCACTCCCTTGGACGGCCTCCGGGCAACCAGGGAGGTGTCCCGTCACTGCAATATTTACTTGAAATTTCTGAGTCCAGGTTCTTATTGGCTTGGGAGCTCTTTTTGGTTGTTCATACCCGAATTTTTGTTCTCTGGCTAGTTGACTTATGCAGTTTTGTTGATTGGGTCCTTCCCAAATTTTTGGTTTTCTGCAGCATAAGTTGATAGTTGGGTATAGGTTTCTCTTTGTTATGCAGTATTTTATGCTGATAGTTCTGTTGGTTACTACTGGTAGGTTGTGGTTGTAACCAATTTTAATTATTTTTGTAATCTCTTGGTTGGAATGAAATGGGCCTACGCCCCAAATTCTCCCAAAAAAAAAATATTATCCAATTTAATATGAATAGGATAATCATGCCGCTGATTAAACAAAAGAAATATCTTAAAGACTAACATTAATATGATTAATTACCGTTTGATTGCTATGATAACACGAAACACGCGCATCTGATGTTGGTCATATAAATAATGAATTATAGCAATTCTTTAAATAAAAAGGACAAACCAAATATTGACGTTGTGATGAGTCTGATTGCTCAAACACTCGAATATCAGAATTTTATTAAAATGTTACCATTACATTTATTATAATTTGAATCTAAATTATATAACACTTTTTAAGAATATCCAGCAAATCTAATTTTATAACATTTTATAATTATATATAATTATGATCACAATCGAAATCAGCGGATATTAAAGTTCTTAAAATAAAAAAATTTATGATAAAATTAAAATTGGATTTTAAAACTTTAAATAGTTATAGGGGTGTAAGTGAGCTGAGTCGGCTGGTGAGCTAACTCGAGCTCGGCTTGTTTATGGCCTCGTGAGCCGAGTATTGAGCTCGAGCACGAGTTAGAGCCGACTTTCTGACTGACGGGCTGATCTCGAAAAGGTCATTACTTAACTGAACTTATTTATATCCCTACAAACTTACGCTGAAAAAATTACTCAAAAAGATAATTACACATAAGTGTTGCGCACAACAAAAAAAAATATGAAGGGCTAATTTATTTGTCTCCATGTTAATCTTTCCAATTAATATTACTCCATTTGAGACGGTTTTTTTACTGCCTTAAAAATAAATTTGAGCTTTCTTACTTCAAATTTATTTCATTTTAAATCTAAGCGCCTGACCATTTAATTTCAAAATCCCATAAATGATTTTTCAGGTTTATCCGCATTAAACATCAATGTATTGGTCATTCCACATAAATCAGATTACGTTTCCAAGCCCGTTGTCGGTAGCCATGCGGAAAAGTTTAACTGATGGTTTCATTGTTGAAAACGCCATTTTGTTAAGAAGCTTTTCTTTACATCCATTCTCTTTTATTGACGCCTGGCACCAAGTTGCCGAGTCATCGCAAAGCACTTTTTGAATAATCACAAATGGCAGCATTACAATATAGGAGGTCGGCGGATATTATTAACTGTGCCCACCACATTTACATGTCTATTTGACATTAAAGTAGTCAACTTTGGTATGACCAATCGTCTTTCTTGCTTGTTAGCTTCCTTCAATTTTTCATTTGTATATCTATTAAATGGAAAAGAGAGTTGGATCCAAACTTGTAATTGGAAGATACCTAACCTTACTAGTAAGTAAACTCAACAGACTTGAACTCGGAAATCAATGTTATGGAAGGAAAAAATAAATTTTTAGAAATAAAGTATTTTACTAGCTTAATAGATCTTTTAAGGTGAGTTAAAAGATAAAAAATGTGCTTCTTCGCCATTTTTTGATGTAGATCTCGGTGTATTAAAATAATAATAATAATTGAGACATTCCATAAACTTGCTTTGGTCATGTGACTCAACTTAATAGGCACATGATATGATCTTTGCTCTCCAACCCAAGTCTTCTGGTTTAGGGCATGTTCCCTTGTGCTAAGTGTTTGTTTAGCGAGTAAGTTAACTAGAATCCTTAGACGGATTGAGCTAGAAAGGCTTCAGTGAGTTCTTTGTTAGTGCTAATGACCTTTAGGGTGAGACTCTTGAGCCATTTCAGTACAAAGTGTGTTTCTACTTGATTATAGAGGTAAGTCAACTTCATATTTGACTGAGCATGAGGGAGCAAGTTTGTGCCTTCCTTGGAATGATCTTTCATTATGGTTGAGTTGAAAAAATTCATTGATGGCATAATGACCAAGGTGATGACAAGTTGCTTTGAGAGGGTGCCTCTTGTTGGATGGATGAGTCTTCCAAGTCTAGGGGTCGTTTGTGAATGCTATAAATTCTCTTAGAGGTGACTTACTCATATAGCTTTTTCCAGTTGGGTCGAATCCTTCTAACTATCAGTTAGAAATTATTGAGGTTTATGACCCTTATATGAGACTAAGTTGCTATGGTCTATCGATTTTAGATCCTTTTATTGAAACATATGAAATACTTGTGAAACACATGAGAAGGCAAGTACTAGTATATATTTAATTTCTCGATTCACTTGGCTCATTAGAGGGTGAGTTACAAAAAGGATAATGGTTAAGATGAGCATTTCATATGGCTACCAAACAATCAAAAGGTAAGTAAATACCAAGTTAACACCCTATTTTTACTGTAGACTTGGGCATTATGGTGATTCCACATGATGATAGTGAAGCGATGCCACCCACTTCTTTCTCCGATAAATTTTTGCTGAATCCTAATTTTTTGGTGGATAAAGTCAGGCCATAATTTATGCAACTAATCATTAGAAGAGAGTTGATTTGTGAGGATATGAATGTCATAGGGAAAGAGAGAGTAAAAGAAAGAGAAGTGGATCTAGATGAAATCTTTATTAACTCAATAAGAATACAATAATAAGAGGGGGAGAGGCGAGAGCTTTGTCCTACAAAGCTTAAGCTAGGGAAAAAGAAAAAAATTGGCACATTCTCTCTCTCTCTCTCTCTCTCTCTCTTTGTGCATATATCTCACACACAATGAATTGTGATATCATAGAATCTTCTGGTTCTCTCTGTATTTCTTGTCCTCTTTCTTCAAGGAGCCTCCTTTTATTTATAGGATTTGGAGAGCTATATTGGAAAATATATGGAGTATATTCATTGAAATATCAGCTCTTGATGTAGCTCGACAAGCTGTGCTGAGTGATGAAACAATTTTATAAGAGAAGATGTGGAAAAGGTGGCTCTGTTAGAATTAGGAGATTAAATCAATGTTAGGTAGAAAGCTAGTTGGATGTTTCCCTACTAAAACAAGAGGGAACTAACAAATTCAAAAAAAAAGTTAATAAATTCCTACATTTTTTACCTACTTATTATGATGCAAAGATAACTACCATAACTAATTCAAAATACCTAAATGTTTATTCTATTGATAATCTGCTTAGATCTCTAATTGGTTACAAGCAAGGAATGACTCAAAGATAGATAGATGCAGGTGACAAGTGGAAGGAGAAAAATATCACATTAAAAGTGGATGACTCAGAAAGTGGTCAACCACAACCTAAGGATGAAGAAGATATTACACTCATGATGAGGCAATTCAAAAGTTTCCTAAGAACAAAGAAATGGAGACGCCAGCACTGGAACAAAGGTAAGTTCTACAAAAATACAAAAATTTCTTATGACATCATTTGTTATGAATACAGGAAGCCTGGACATATAAAACTGACTGCCCGAATCTCAAAGCTAATCCTGGCAAGGAGAAAGTTGAGGAGAAAACCAATGTTAGCAAGGGCAAAAAAAGACAGAAGAGAGCTTTTAGGGTTGAATCAAATTTAGACTCCTCAGAAATAGAATTAAAAGAGGAAGTCACAAACTTGTGTTTAATGGATGACAAACATCATCAGTCATATCAAGAGGAGGAATGTGACTTATCCTATAATGAATTATTTGAAGTTTCTAAGAAAATACATGCTACATATAGGAACCTCAAAAAACTATATGTTAAACTAAACTTAGAATATTATAACTTGCATAAATTAATAAATCCTTTTCTAGGTGTTAAATATTTTTCATATGGAATGATAGGACATATCTCTCACACTTGTACAATTCATAATAAAACACATATAGTGTGAATACCTAAGATGCATAAATCACAGCAAATTAAACATGCATCTAGATTATCATTGTCAAGAGATGAACCCAAATTCATTTGGGTTCCCAAATCTAACATTTAATAATTTTGTTGAAATGCTCTCATACAAGTCCTCTTGAGAGCATTTGGTAGCTGGATAGTGGATGTTCGAACCATATGACTTGAGATACAACTCAATTTATATCATTGGAAGTCGTGAATGGAGGCAAAGTGACATTGGGAGACAATACCACTAGAAAAGTGGTAGATACATATATGATTGGCAACAAGAATAATTTTTTATTGAGAATGTATTATTGGTTGAAGACCTAAAACATAACTTGTTAAGAATTAGTAAGCTTTATGATAAGGGTTATAGTGTTAATTTTTTTTTTCCTACAAGTTGTATTAAAAGCCAAAATGGAATTGATGGGTTGCATGAAAATAAGGTAAATAATGTATACATGCTTGATTTAAACTTTTTTAAATCTTTTAATGTTTTTGTCTTAAAAAAATCACCGATGAATCATGGTTATGACATAGAAGACTTTGTCATGCAAGCATGAAAAATCTTAGGAAGATTTCCCAAATTAAACTTCACTAAGGATCACCTATGTGATGCATGTCAATTAGGAAAATAAGTAAAGTCTTACTTTCATTCAATTAAAGATCTTAGAACTAGTAAACCACTAGAAGTCATACACATAGATCTTTTTGGACCACTTAGCACTATAAGTTTAGGAGAGAAGATTTTTGGGCATGTAATCATTGATAATTATTCAAGATTCACTTAGGTTACATTCTTATCACATAAGATTGAATCATTTGAAGAATTTATAAATTTTTCTACTTAGATTCAAAGGAAGCTTGGGTGTAAAATTCTAACAATTTAAAGTAATCATGGTGGAGAGTTTAAAAATAAAAAAATTTGAAAATTTTTATAAAGAGCAAGGAATTGATCACAACTTTTCAACACCTAGAATCCCTTAGCAGAATGGGGTTGTTGAAAAAAAGAATAGAACTTTGATAGAAGCTGCCAGATCCATGTTGGTTGAATATTCACCTCCAAAATATTTTTGAGCTAAAGTAGTTAGTACGACTTGTTATGTTCTGAATAGGGTTAACATTAGATATAAGTTGAACAAGACATCTTATGAACTTCTTAAGGAGAGAACACCAAGTCTTTCATATTTAAATGTCTTTTGATGTAAGTGAAAGTTCATTAGGGATTTTAAGCCCTTGTGAACTAGACCAAGGCTAACCAAGAGGGGAGTGAATTTATGTTTTAAAATTTCTTAATTGAAAACACAATCTTAAACCAAACCAAAATTCACCATAAGAAAATCAAAGTGTGGAAATTAAATGCAAAAAAATAGTAAGAAAGAACACACATGTCTTATATAGAAGGGCTTAAAATTTGACCTAATTTGTAATTAATCATCAAATATTGTCTAGGATAATCGACTGATCGCCTTGTACGGTCAATTCAAATTCAGCTCAATCAGACAAGATGATTTGGGGAGTCTAGACGATTAGAAGTTCCTTTGCTCAAATCGTCCAGGATGATAGTATATATCATCTTATACGATTAGTTCAAGTAATTAAATATTGTCCAAAATATCACCCTAGATGAATTTCTGGATGATGAAAAAATAACTTGATCATCCAAGATGATCTCATGATCGTCCGGGCTGATTAGTACAAAATGTCAAATATCGTCCAGAACATCGCCCTGGATGCATGTCTGGAAGATGAAAAAATAACTGATCATCTAGGATGATTTTGGATTGTCTCGGACAATTAGTTCAAATAAATACATATCATCCAGAGCATCGTTTAGGCCATCCAGGAAGAAACTAAGGTTTGTTTAACTGATCATCATGGACGATATGATCGAGCAATCAAATCTTAATTATTTTCCTTAATTATCAAACTAATTTAGGCATAATTGTAGTGCATCATCCATGATGATGTCTAAAAGTAAAATAAGCCTAAAAGGTTATGGTGGCTGATTCTTTCTAATTTGAGTATATCATCCAGAACGATGCTATTATCGTCCATGACGATTTGCTTAATTGGGGCTGCCTTAACCAGGATGCCATAATTAGGTTTTTTGTTTTTGATTGATCATCCAGAATGATTTTGGATCATCTCAGATGAGGTAATCAAAAATAAAAACTCTAAAAATAGATAGAATTTTTTCTTAAGTGTGTGTGTGCAAGGTTACTTAACATCAGGACCCACTTTATTTATAATTAATTAAAGAAATGGTAAAAAGTGGCATAACGATAGTTTATGGATAGACTCAATCCTAATCTACCTAATCCTGAGCTGGTTTTATTTCTACTCGACCTTGTGGACCAAAAACATTAGTAGGCAAGGTAGTCATAGAAAAATAGAAGTGTCAGAAATTTTTGCTATCATCAAAATTATTTTTTCTAAAATCAGATTCACAATAATCTCTCCCTTTTTTATGATGGAAAATAATTAAAACTAAATGAAACATAAAAAAATTAAAATAGTATGATAAAACAACTCAAATACTACCCACCACTCCCCCTTTTGACATCATAAAAAGGAGGAAGAAACCAGAAAGAAAGAAGAATAGAAGAATAAAAGCAAAGTGTTTTTTTTTTATCAAAGCATGAATATGATAAATTATCTATTTGATTGAATTAAAAATTATAATAATCAATGAGTTAACATCATTGAATTCCAAAAAATGATAGAATAGCCGATCCTATTAGCCCTAGCTCAAACTTCTCTCAGGGCAAATCGCCTTTTGAAAATAAGGATCTAACTCAGAAAAACCAATTGGATAAGAAAAAAAGATCAGTTCAAAACTTAGTTCCAGAAAAAATATTTTATAAAATAATATACCAAAGTAATTTATAATAATCATGAAATTAGAAATCAAGCCTTTAAAAATTTCAAGTGACACATGAATTTTTCTAAGATTTAATGGTTTGAAAGAGAAGAAAGCTTGCTTTTTGTGGGCTCATTTTATTACTCTTATCAATTGATTGGTGCACTTTATGTAACTTCTTATTTTTGATACACTTTATGTGTCTTTCTTTTTTTTTTGGCTCATTTTATGCCCTTGACATTTTTTGCAAGGTAGATCCCTTTCAAAACTCTTAAATACTCTTAGTTGTGAGTATATCTTTTAAATATTAGAGAAAAAAAGCTCACTTTCTAATATAAGGAAGAATAAACCACTAAACAGAATCAAATTCTAATGATAAAAGCAATGAAAATATTTCAAAATTTTGAAAGTAATATAATGACTTTAAACATTATATATATATATATATATAAGATAGATTTTTATAGCAAGATATAAAAGGATCTCAATCATAAAGTCCAGTTGTTAATTTTAGATAGACTTTTATTTTAAAAATAAAATTACACCACAAAAAGAAGTTAGAGGAAGGGAAACAATCAACGATGTTTCTCTGTTTAACTTATTTAGGGATGTCAAACATTGATTACAAAATTTCAAAAATAAAAATAATGCATAAAATATCAATTTAGCAGAGATCAAAGATAAGAAAAAAAAAAGAAAAACAAAAAAAGAAAATTAAAATAAAAGAAATGAATACATAAAAAGACTGACAAAGAATTAACCAAAAACTACAGTAAACAAAAAAGGAAAATAACAAACAACAGATAAAAAAAAATTAGAAATTAGTAAGAATCGAATTCATTCATTTATGTTAATCACACTCAATCTAATCCTTAAAATACTGAATGTATCGAAAGCCAGTGGTTTAGTAAAGTTGTCAGCCAGTTGATTCTTAGTTGTTACATGGTGTAACTCTATGTCTCATTTGGTCACATGATCTCTAATAAAGTGTTGTGCCTAAGATACAATATTCCTAAGTTTTGGGTCCCCAAAAGATATCTAAGATTTCTTTTAACTGTAGCTAGGTGGGATTCTTTAGGATCAACTTGAAATCTAGTACAAAGATAAACACTAAATATTATATCATGTCAGCTAGTATTCAGGTAAAGTAAAAGATCCTATCATCCCTCTATACTTCTTTTGATCAATAGATTTTTCATTTGGGTCCTTATCCAACTGAACACTGGAGGTCATGGGAGTATTTATTAGCTTGGCTTTATCCATTTCATATTTCTTTAAGATGTCATTTATGAACTTTGATTGATTTAAAAAAGTTTCATCATCCAAATATCTTATGCTAAATCCCCAAAAGTAGGACAACTCTCCCATCATACTAATCTCAAATTTCTTACTCATTATTTTAGAAAAATCATCACATAGCTTTTTCTCAGAAGATTTGAATAGTATATCATCAACATAGATCTGAATAATGAGTAATTCATCTCCTACTTTCCTCAGAAAAAGGGTGGTGTCTACACTCCCCTTAACAAACTCCCTCTATAGTAAGAATGTGCTAAGACTCTCATACAAAGCTCTAGGTGTCTATTTTAATCCATATAAGGCCTTTTTTAATTTGAAAATATGATTGGAAAATTAGGAAATCTCAAAACCTTGGGGTTTCTCTACAAACACATCCTCTTTTACTACCCCATTTAAAAAGGCACTCTTAATATCCATTTGGAAAAGCTTAAATCCCTTATAAAAAGTAAAGGCTAGTAGCAATCTAATGGCTTCCAATCTAGCTATAGGGGAAAAGGTCTCCTCAAAATTAATCCCTTCTATTTGGTTGCATCCCTTAGTCACCAATCTCACCTTATTCCTAACTACCACACTAAAATCATTTAAATAGCCATTTGGTTCCAACTACACTTTGTCCCTTTAGTCTTTATACAAGCTCCCAAAAATTATTTCTAATAAATTGATTTAATTCCTCTTGCATGGCTAAGATCCAAAACTCATCAGAAATGGCTTGATTGATGTTGGTGGGTTCAGTCATTGAGATCAAGGTAGAGTGGTTCACTTCCTTCTTAAGTCCATGCCTAGTTCTAACACCTTTTGAAGGGTCTCATAAGATCAGTTCTTTAGGATGACTTAAAAAGTGTCTCCAATCTTTAAGCAAAGTGTGTGTAGGTTCTACCCTTTCCTTCAAATTTTCATTTTCTACTCCTTGGATAATCTCACTTACTCCTTCAGTGCTTTGGGACTCTACCCTCTTCTCCAAATTTTTAACACCTTTGGAAATCTCTCCAACACCATCTTCATCCTCAACTCTAGACACCTTAGGATCATATTCATAAACACTACATGCGTAGTCTCCTCCACCACCAATGTCCTCTTATTAAATATCTTAAAGGATTTCCCAACACTTGAATATCCTAAGAACAACCCTTCATCAAATTTTGGGTTAAATTTTCCTAAGTGTGACTTCCCATTATTAAGAATGAAAACCTCACATCTAAAGACATGGAGGTGGGAAAGGCTGGGTGTCTTACCCTTAAGAATCTCATAGGGTGTCTTATCTAGTTTGGCTCTAACATTCACCCTATTCAACACAAAATAAGTTGTGTTTACCGCTTCAGCCCAAAAGTATTTTGGAAGTGAATACTCATAAAGCATGGCTCTAGCAGCTTCAACTAAAGTCCAGTTCTTCCTTTTAGCTACCCCAATCTACTAAGGGGTCCTAAGAGCTAAGAAGTTGTGACTAATCCCCTTATCCTCATAGAAGTCTCCAAATCTCTCATTTTTAAACTCTCTCCCATGGTCATTATGAATGGACAATCATAACCTAGATTTTTCTAAATCCAAGTGAAGAAGGATTTAAATTCATCAAAAGATTCACTCTTATGTGAAAAAAAATTTAATCTAAGTGAAACTCGAGTAGTCATCGACAATCACAAATCTATACTTTCCCCCCTAAGCTGGCAGTATTAATGGGTCCAAACAAATACATAGGAAGGACTTCTAATGGTATAGAGGTGCTAATATCCTTAATGGAATGGAAAGAGAATTGAACTTGCTTCCCTAGTAGGCAGGCTTCACATAAGTGGCCTTTGGTGAACTTAAGCTTGTGGATACCTCTGATTAGGTCTTTTTGGGTCACTTTCCTAAGAGTTTTCATACTAGCATAACATAACCTCTTGTGCCATAACCATGAGTCATCAATAATAGTTTTTAAGCAAATGAAGCATCACACTTAATATTATTTAAATTAAGCATATAAACATTGTTGATCCGCTTTCCTTAGAAATCAGTATTATTATCCAAGCTAATAATGCATGCATTTGCAAAACATTTTTATGATGAAGCCCTTATCGCATAGCTAATTAATGCTTAGGAAGTTATGTTTCAGTCCATCTATAAGCAAAATATTTTAAATCAAAAGGTTTTTGAAGATTTTAATTATACATGCACCCACCACTTTCCTAGTGGTGTTGTCTCCAAGAGTGACCTTGCCTCTAGCCCTGGCCTCCATTGAAATGAATTGGTTGGCATCTTCAGTAATGTGTCGTGAGCATCCTCCATCCAGGTACCACAGACTCTCATGTGGCCTTTTATGAGAACAAGCCTACAAAATCATCAAACGTTAAATTTAGAACCCAAACAAGTTTGGTTCCCTTCTTATAAAAAAAAGAGTGCAATACATGTGTGTTATGCTATGAATCATATAATTTGGGTTTCCACACCAAATGTGTACTATGGTGAATAGTGCAAGTGTGTGAATTATGTCCTAACATGTCGTATGAAAAGCATCTAACATCAGGAAAAGGATTTACTGATATACTTGGGTGGTAATGTTTCTTCTTAAAGTTATATGATGCATACAATGTTGGTTTATCATTTTCAAATGCTTTTAATTTTTCTAATTTCTTAAACTATTTTTCTAACTCAACATGAGATGACTTCACAAAATCATGTGCATTCAATAATTCAATAAGTTTTTTTATTTAATGCATCAAATTCATCAAATAATGACATGTGATTGTTATCAATTATGGAGTGATCTTTAAGTGAAGTTTTATGCTTTTTTTATAAATTTAAAAACTCCAATTACAAACTATCAAGCGATTTCTTAAGTTTTCTATATGATGCATGAATTTGTTCAAAATTTTTAAGTAATTAATTGTAGATTAGTTCACATACCTCTTCTTATTCAGACTGACCAAGATGATCATCCTCCCTCAAGAACAAGTTTGTAGTCTCCTCTTTAGCTTAAATCTCAGAGGAGTCAGATGCAGAATCCACCAAGAATACCTTTTGGAACTGCTTCTTATCCTTGTCATTTCTAAACTTGAGTTTCTCCTTACCCTTCTCCTTGCTTCGGTGAGACTTAAGTATATGACAATCAACTTGTACATGTCCTGGCTTCTTGCATTCAAAGCAAATCATATAAGAAGAACTTTTAAAATTTTTGCTACCCTAACCTTCATTCCATTCTGATTGTGTTTTTTCTTCTTCCTTATAAAGTTTTAAATTTCCTAGTAATTAAGAAAACATCATCGCTTCAAGACCCAAAAGAATTAGTATTCATATCGTTAGCCTTTAGAGCCATAGTTTTCTCCTTCTTCTTCTCACCTACATCAAGTTGTCTTTGGTTCACCCCTTGCTCGTAAGTAATGAGTGATCCAAGTAAGTTATCAACATAATAAGTATTCAAATCCTTAGATTCACTTATTACAGTAATCTTAGCATCAAAGGAAGAAGGCAAGTATCTCAAAATTTTATTAACATTTTCATAATTAGTGAGTTCTCTTCCTAAGGCATGTAGCGAGGTGACAATTTGAGTAAACCTAATATACATTTTAGCAATTGATTCAACAAGATTCTTATGAAAAAATTCATAATCATATAATAAAATATTCAACCTAGATTGCTTAACTTCATTTGTTATTTCATAAGTAATACACAATCTATTTCAAATTTCTTTACAAATAGCACAAGTACAAACACACATATAATCTTCCAATTTAAAGCACAGAAAAAAAGTTTAAACATTTTGCATTAATTTGGGCTAAATCCCTATCATCAAAAATCCATTCAATAAAAGGAAGTTCAGTTTTAATGCCATTAATTTCATGTGATAAACGTGAATAACCCTCTTTAACAAGCATCCACTACGATAGTCAATCGATTGTAAAAATATAGACATGCAAGTTTTCCAAAAATCAAAAGGAATGTTATCAAATAAAGGTGGTCAGGTAATAGAATACGCTTCCACAGTATTATGATTACTGAAGTTCTCCATGGATCAAAATTCAAAAGTTTTCAAAAACTCATTTTTATGAATCGTGCTTTCATACCACTTGAAAGTTCATTAGAGATATTAAGCCCTTGTGAACTAGCACAAGGCTAACCAAGAGGGAGGTGAATTGGTGTTTTAAAATTTTCTTAATTGAAAACACAATCTTAAAGCAAACCAAAATTCATCACAAGAAAATGGAAGTGCAGAAATTAAATACGAAAAAAATAATAGGAAAGAACACACATAAATTTATAGTGGTTCGATCAACTTGACCTGCGTCCACTCCTCGAAGCCTCTCCCCCGAGTATTTCACTAAACTCAGTGACTCTCCTTTTTCTCCCATAGTAAGGCAGAGAAGCCTATACAAATCTCCTTTCCACCGACATTGGTGAGGTAGAGAACCCGATTCCTTTTGCTTCCTCCTGAAGCAGACAGAGAACCTTGATCAATTGCTAAAGTAGACCTCTCTCAAACCTCCAAGTAACCAAGGATGACTATCAAAGAAGATGACTCAGATCCTTTCTTGGAGCAACCTTTACGAAACTAATCACAAACTCCCCCTCACAAGATTCTCTCTCTCTCCCTTACTCTCCCTCTCCTCTTTTCTCTCTCAAATCAATATAACAGCAAAAGAAACACTCTTAGGTAAAAACGATATCTTATATAGAAGGGCTTCAAATTTGCCCTAATTTGTAATTAATCATCAAATATCATCCAAGACGATCGACTGATCTGTTAAGATAGTTGCTATTTGCATGATTTACATTTTTGCAACTTATGTAGTTGTGATGATTCCAAAGATTATTGTTCAAATGTGTAATTA
>NW_021319832.1:2878-11104 GCF_001605985.2 Dendrobium catenatum | reverse complement strand
CCACTGCGTGCAGAATTGAAAAATTGCAGTTTTTGGACGGTTTTTCTTGTCTTTTTGTATAAATAGTCTAAATTAGACTGCCACCCAATATTTTTGTCATTTGATCTTCGTGCCTCTTGAGAGAATAGCCAAGGAGAGAGTGAAAGAGAGTATTCAAAGGAGGATTCCTACCATTGGAGCGAGAAGGCTTCACTTGGATTTCAAAGGTAAGAGTCTCTACTTTGTGAATTGGGATTACTTCACTCTTTCCTTCTTCCTTCTAGATCTTCTGAGAGATCTGTCAAGGAGATCCGGTTCTCTGCCGACACTTTGAGAGTGTGAACAGATGAAAGGGTTCGCTGCCTACACTTGGATAGTGTGAATAGCCGAAGGGTCGCTGCCTACACTAGGAGAGTGTGAATAGCCGAAGGTTCGCTGCCAACACTGAGAGTGTGAATAGCCGAAGGGTTCTCTGCCCACACTTAGAGAGTGTGAAAGGACGGACGGTTCTCTACCAACACTAGGGATTGTGTAAAAGGATGACGGTTCTCTGCCGTACCGGGGAGTGGTGAAAAGAGTGTGTTGTAAAGGCTTCTCCGCCTTGCTGTGGGTGCGAAATGAGAGTCACTATTGGTATTAGTGCAATACTCAGAGGGTGCCTCTAGGGAGTGGATGTAGGTCTGGTTTTAACCGAACCACTATAAATCTGGTGTCATTTACATTACTATTTTTATGTTTTCGCATTTTAATTCTTAGTCTTAAAAAACTCTGTGTTGAAAACTTTTCTACAAAACTAAAAGAAATAATTTTTATTCGGTTCAACATAATTTTAAAAGAAGCTTAAATTTTTTAAACTACCAATTCACCCCCCTCTTGGTAGCCTTTGGGACATTAACTTAGGCTTAACAACCTAATTACTAGACTCAACATGATCCTCCCAAGCAGATAAATAGGAGTCAACAAGGTTTAATAAATAATTACAAAATACCCTCAAACACCGGCATGGGCCTCGGTGAGCATGTTATTGGTACATACACAACGTCTAGGGATACTGCACAGGTCAATAAATTTGAACTCAATCCTCCTAAGTAATAGGAGTAAAAAAGGTTTAATAAATAATTACAAAATGTCCCCAAACACCTACATGGGCCCCGACGAGCGTATTGATATACACATGACATCTAGGGATTCTACGCGGGCTAATAAGTGAAATTAAATTTAAACATGATCATTCTATATGGATTAATAGAAGTAAATAGGGTTCAAACCATCAAACAAATGCATGGTTGTGGTGACCGGTGTATTTATTTTACTATATTCATATTAGTCCATCAAGGCCTATAATCAAAATAATTCACTAAATAAAGTCATGAAGCCTACGAAACCCGATCCCTCTATCAACAAGTTGATAGGGTCGATAAGGTTTAGTAAATGAATGACCTCACACCCCGACAATGGCTGTATTGAATGTTTATCTCAACTAGATGGGTTCACAAATATCTTCAAATGCCACTTAAATGCCCAAAAATCCAAAATCCCAAAGTTCATGCAAATTCTAGATATTTAAAATTGATTACCAACCATAAAATACTTAAAGTAGAATTCATCCACCCTCCATAATAGTTTGCTGAGGTGGACAAACTAAAATTTACTTAAGCTCACATAGAGCTAATGCCTAGTCAAGAATATTACTAGGATCCATTCTCAAATAATCTCCTGCTATTAAGGACATGGTATGTTTCCTCTGACCGGCAATTTTAACACTAAATGACACCGTAAGATAAATAGTTATGACTCAGGGCCCTCTGAACCGAGTGGTTTTACTGCCAAATGTCACCATGAAATACTAGTTATGGCCAGAGCCAATATGCTCATTAGTGGCATCCTTCTATCAGGTTGGGTCGACGACCTCCTATGACTAAGTAAACCAGGGACCATGATGGCCCGGGATGATGGAACCATGGGATTTTGATTGGGTCTATCATCCATTTCCCCACCATCCACTTTAAGTATAAGATGGTGAAATTTCTACTTTTAAATATCAAATCTCCAAACTCTTCAAACTTCCAATTTTCAAGCCTGTTGCTACTACTATATGCTAGATAACATCTATTTCTATGTATCTGATTGACGATTAGCCTTAATTGAAAGTTCTCTCTCATGATCGGGAGGGGTAATTACTGTAAGAGCTTGCGCCTATAGAAAACTAGGACTTAGATCATAAAGTCCTTGCAAAATGAGGGAAAAATCTCTGGGTAGTGTCTTATATACAAACCCATCTACCTTCCCAAAATTTACTCTGAAACTTAATTTAGTTAAAACTCCACTCGTCGAAGAAAAAGCTCAATCATGTTCGGGCAGGGCCAAGGCCAAAGTTTCGGAGCCCACAGATTTCTGGCGACTCTGTTAGGGATTAGTTTCTCTTTCCATCTTTAGCTAGTTGTCTAAACCTAATAGTAGAAGTTAAAAAAAGTAATGATAATATTGAGCTCTATATGATGAACATCAAGAAGAGTCACTTAGATGCATATCCAAAAAATCATCACTGAAAGGTCCCGATAGAGGTTAAAACAACCATCTATTATGATGATAGAGAAAAGAAAGAGTCAAGATATGTACGGTGAGTATCGTGGTGTGACACGTTGATACATATCTAAGAATCCACCACCAAAAGGTTCCGATACAAGAAAAAAAACAAATATTGAGACCAACATCTCAAGAGGAAAAATACATGCAAAAGAATGGTGTGACATCTAGTGTGTAACCTTAGAGATCCACCATTAAAGAAATATATCAAAACTGTGTTGCAACGAGAACCCCTACAAAAAATATTCTTGATGGTCAATGCCTTGAGAAATCCTCAAAGAAATCCCAACACTTTTCTAATATATCCTCTTAAATTGAAGAAGATCTTTGCCCAACCTTCGACAGTGCCCTGCTATCGAAGGACCATGTAGAGAAAATTAAAAAAAAAAAACTTCTCTATGAATTCAGAGATTTCTTTGCCTAGACAAACGCTAAGATGTATGGCTTATCCCCTAATATGGTAGTTCACATATTTATGATTAAACCAGATGCATCACTTGTCAAACATGCTCTAAGGAGAATGAGATTGGAGATTGAAGAATAGATGATTGCAGAGACAAGGAAGCTCATAGAAGTGGGCTTCATCCAAGAAGAAAATATATCGATTGAATCGCCAATATCATCCCTGTGAAGAAGAACTGCCAGATTCATATTTGCACCAATTTTTGGGACATTAACAAGGTGATATAATCAAATCATGATGGTGACTGAAGATGAAAAGCATACATTATTCAAAGCGCTTATAGACATATTCTACTACACAATCATACCTTTCAGCCTAAAGAACACTAGTGCCACTTATCAAAGGTTAATGGAATGTATATTTGATGAGTTAATACATCAAAAGGTTGAGTGCTATGTTCTTGATGCTGAGGAAACCAATCATGCCACAGTAAAAAAATCGATAGCAAATTCGTATCCAATTAGGAGGGCCCATTTGGTATCAAGAAAGTGTTTCAAGGAGGAGCTTATCAATTATTTTACCTGAATGGTTAGAGACCTATGTCGTCGATCAACGATCGATATTTAAAAAAAAAATACCACGCCAAAAATTACCCAAGAAAATGCTATTGTGTAACACAATTATACTTTGAAATTCTATTGTGTAACAATAATGCATTTCAAAATCCTCCGTCATACTAAGGGCATTTTAAATATTTATTCGAGTCAACATCACGCTGCGTTCCGAGATCCCCAAATAAATATTTAAAATCTTGAAATATAAAGCCTATCCAAAATCTTCCTACAAGACAGGGGGAATTTTAAATATTTATTTGGGTTGACATCGTGCTATGCGCTGAGATCCCTAAATAAATATTTAAAATCTCAAAATTCTAAATTTATTCTATCGTAAAATGACCCGATGAGATATGGATTATTTTAAATATTTATTTGGGTCGATATCGAGCTGCATGCCGAGATCCCTAAATAAATATTTAAAATCTTGAAATACAAAGCCTATCAAAAATCTCCCTACAAGAGAGGGGGCATTTTAAATATTTATTTGGGTTGACATCGTGTTATGCATCGAGATCCCTAAATAAATATTTAAAATCTAAAAATTCTAAATTTATTCTATCATAAAATGACCCTGCGAGACAGGGATTATTTTAAATATTTATTTGGGTCGACATTGTGCTGCATGTCGAGATCCCTGAATAAATATTTAAAATGATCAATATAGATATTCTTTCAGGCTAAAGTATATAACAAAATCTTTTTCAAAGAGTATATGGGTGATTTTTCTGAAAGTTCATGACATCATTCCTTCCAAGTGTACCAAGATTTCTAAAGTTAAAAAGGAGATTTTTATGACTATACGCTCCAACAAATTGAGCCAGAAAAGATTGAAGTCTTTTAACAGTCTAAAGCTTAAGGTTTAAATGCGTGTAAAAGGTTGGATCGAACACACCCAAATATGGATGGATCTCTGGCAGCTCTGTCTACTCAACACGTCATAAGAAAGGTCGTAGTAGCGGAACCCCCACTTCATCAATCCATCAGTAAGGACTGTAGGAAAAACGAAGGCTAATCTGACTTGATGAGTTTTAGTAGTTGTAGTCCATAAGACTCTACTAATTGACAGGAGAATCAAAGTTCCAATGGAACGAATGAGTCGCGAGCAATTATAAATGCTCGTAGAATTCAGAATCTCAACATAAAAGATGATTTGAATATGCCAACTTAGTAGACATATAACATTGAAAGTGTATCAACCATAAGCTTAAGTCGAAGCCTAAATAAGTGTAAAGGATGGATCAAATATGGCTGGATCACTGGCAGTCTTAATCTACTTAACACGCAATAAAGAATGCCGCAGTAGAGAACTCCACATTTCAGCAACCAGAAACGAAGAGCTATCAAATCTTAGTCCCACCACTGACAACTGCTTAAGTGACTCAGATTGAAGCCTCAAATGGTTAAGAATCAGGATGCTATCAATATTTGATATTAATAATTAGATCAAAAACTTGAACATTTTTTATAGTCCATCGTACAAGCACAGACTAGAAAAAGCCAAATTCCCCAAAATTCAAGCTAAAGCTATGACCGCTAACTCCAATTAGTGTCCACGGTGATAACGCTCATAACCACCCTCAGAGACAGGAACAATTATTACGTCCTCTGACCTGACGTAGAGCTGCGTTCGAACCGCAATAACATGTCGCCACGTGCTCTTACTCTAAACCGCGCGGCCCGACGACTTGACCGGCGGAACACGGAAATGCTATGTTCGCGATTTTCTCGGTATCTCGGTATTATGCTAGGTATGCTTGTAAATAATGAGAAATATTCGCTCTGTGAAACCTAATCTCGAGTTGTACGAGTTTTTTACAACCCGGTGCAACTTGGCATTTGCTCAGAGATTTCTCGGTATTGCTAAGATTTTTCTCAGTATTGCTAGGTATTTGCTCGGTATTGCAAGAAAAAACTCAGTACAACTCGGTACAACTCAGTATTTACTCGGTATTGTTAGAAAACTCAGTACAACCGTATTGCTCAGGATTTGCTCGGTATTTGCTCAGGATTTTCTACAAAAAACTACAGTACAACTCGGTACAGATCTTTCAGTATTGCTAGAAAAAACTCAGTACAACTCGGTGCTAGGTATTTGCTCGGTATTGTTAGAAAATACTAGTACAACTTAGTATTGCTCATGATTTGCTCGGTATTGCTAGATATTTGCTCGGTATGTTAGAAAAAACTCAGTACAACTCGGTATTAGCTCAGGATCTTGCTTTGTATTTGCTCAGGATTTGCTAGAAATAAACTTCAGTACAACTCGTATGCTCATGATTTGCTCGGCTTTTGCTAGGTATTATTCTGGTATTGTTAGACAAAACTCAGTACAACTCGGTATTGCTCAGCGATTTGCTCGGTATTTTCGTCAGTTTGCTAGAAAAAACTCAGTACAACCGATACAACTCGTATTGCTAGAAAACTCAGTACAACGTATTGCTAGAAAAAACCTCAGTATTTGCTCAGGATTTGCTCGGTATTGCTAGGGATTTTGCTCGGTAATTTGCTAGAAAAAACTATTATTTCTATCGACTCCAAGGCAGCGCAAGCCGAAGCTTCTCCGACCCTAATCTCTTCTCCATACGTTGATCTTCCACTAACCTTCTCTATTTTTTCAGCAAAGTCGACGCCTCCACCTCTTCAAGACGAAAGCAACCCTTTCGATCCCTTCAGCACAGAGAGAGAGAGAGAGAGAGAGAGAGAGAGAGAGAGCTTCTCTTCCCATACTCTCCGACATCATTCCCTCTTCAGGATGGAAAGTTACTCCAATTTTGATCGCAAGCAAAAACGGGAGCTCGCTGTGTCTCTCTTATACGCGTTCCTCGCAAAATCCTTTGGGAGAGAGAGTTAAAAAAAATGATGTGCGAGAACCCAAAAAACAGCGGGTCGGATCGGCGTCTTTTCTTCCTGCTACGTGCGCGAAATACATTGGTGGCCGAACGAGAGGAACGTTACGATTTTTCCACCCGGGACCAAAAATAAAAGTTCGAGAGACAGGGGGCATTTTAAATAAATTCTATTTGAGTTTAAGCATCGTACTATATGCAAGAGTCCAATAAATTTTAAAATGGCTAAAATAAAAATTTCCCAATTTTATTATAAATGAACTCTTTGTTAAAGCATATTGCAGGTGATTACCAAGTATGAGGCATCCACCCATTCTTCCAATGTATAAAGATGTATGAAGTCAAAGATAAAAGACTTTTATAAGTGAGTACACACTCATAGCAAATTTGAGTCTAATGAAAAGACTTGATTTTTCACAACTGAAGCTAAGGTTTGAATGGGTTGTAAAAGGCCAAGATCCAACATGCCCTAAATATGGCCGGATAGCTAGCACGCTTCGTCTATCAACACGCCAAAGAAGGTCGTAGTAGTGGAACCCCACTTGGTCACCTCCCATTAGTAGGGACTGTTATGGAAAGAACGAAGGAAAGATTTGTCTCCTAACAAGTTTAACGTGATTGTGATCATATCCTAAACATCTCTAAATGACTTGAGAACAAAAATTCCAAGTGGAAGGAGGGGATTCCGCAATCAAATATGGTAGGCTCAAATTTCAACCATAAAGGCGAACTCTAAATCTACCAACATTCGCTGAAATCAGCATTGGGGAGTGCAATTCCGCCCACAGCTTAAGTATGATGCTGAATGCGGTAGTAAGAGGCGTAGTAGAGGAACACCCCATTTCAGTAACTAATGGATAGAAGGTTATCAATTTTAGCTCCCTAAATTGATAAACTTAGTGAACTCAGCATGGAAGTCTCTCTCAAAAGTGGTTAATGATCAAGATACTACTACGTTCGGTACTATAACTAAATCCCAAACCTGCAAATCCTTCACAAATCCATAAAGCATAACGAGGATCGAAGGACCTTTAGTCCTTCAACAAGTTCATCCCTAATGTCCAAGTAAAAACTAGAAGAAAATAACTTATATTCACATAAAGCCTAATGCTGAACTAAGAAGAATTTCCGTCATCAACAAGTCCGTATAACAAAATTCTGGATCGACTGACTTTTTTTTGCATCGACCTAATCACTAAGGGTTTAGGTCACCAGCATCCACTCCTTTATCAAGATAGCCAAAGAAAAGAAGCATAGGGCCAAAGGAATAAAAATCTCTGACAAATCATATTATATCAAGTAACGCCTCTCATCAATATCGTGCATCTTGAAGCTATAGGATCAGAAGGAAATCAAAATCTCGGACTCAAGTTAAAGCATGAATGAGACCCTGGACTGATACCCACAAAAGGTTCTTAAAGACTGTGGGCAATTTTAAATATTTAATTTGGGTCAACTCGCGCTGCATGTCGATATTCCAAAATAAATATTTAAAATTTTGCCAAGATATTACCAGATGATAGAGGAATATTGAGCATATATAAAATGGTATATACAAAACCAAAAAGAATGTTATCGAAAGAAGGTGAAATTGTGGCAATGATAACTACCAATGTCAATTTACAAAGTTCATGCTCCAAGAGACTAAGTACGAAGAATTATATCACTAATCCTGTGGTCTAACATGGAAGCCAACGATGTCACTTCCTATGATACACATCAAAAGATCTATAAGAGAAAAAAGTAGTGTGACTCCAAACAAGTTCTTGGATTTACACTAAATAAAATAATCAAC
>NW_021319832.1:0-2778 GCF_001605985.2 Dendrobium catenatum | reverse complement strand
GTAAGCTTAGTTTGTTATAGGGTTAACTCTCACATTGCTACAGCTCAAGAAGCTCTTATCACATAAAATTGCACTATATCTACTTCTAATAAATTGGGAGCATCTCATGCTTATTTTCATCCCCTATCCGGCAAACAAAATTCCCCCAAGCAGTCTAGGGTGTTTGGGGACCATAGTCTAGGAATATTTTGCTTGGAGGAAGCCCTCTTATACTCGATTAAACAAATTTTTTGAACAGAAGGTGCTTGATTAGGATGGAACTTCCTTGTGCCTAAACCATCACAAAGTTCAAAAAAATATATCTAAATTGGAATGTGCTCCAATTAGGAAAATTCTATGCAAGCGAATCACTTTTTCTTGGCTCAAAGGTGAACTATCAAAGCGATGGTCTGATGACAAGTATTTATATATCTACTAATAAAGAGCCTAAAGAATCTTCTATCCAAGTGGTTGATTCTGAATCATTTTATAATAAAATAGGTATTCATGTTATGGATGATGAAGGGTTTACAAAAGCAGGAAAAAAGGAAAAAAATAAAAATAATAGAAACATTTCTCAGCCCAACACTAGTTTTACTAGGGATCAAACTTCTTTACATCTTATTAAAGCTAGATGCTTTGATATGGAATGTGAGGGGTGTGTGTGGTTCTATTTTAAAAGATAGGGTGATAAATCTATGTCGTGTGCATAATATTACTTTGTTAGTGTTGTTGGAAACTCTAATTTCTACCTCTAAGCTACTTAGTACTGCTAGGTTTCTTGGTTTCAATATGTCTTTTGGTAATCACTCAAAATAAAATTTGGCATTTATGGAATAATCCTGTTAAGGGTGGACATTAATGAGGACTTTCTTTCGTAGTTCATACTCCCATTATGCTTTTTTATATTCAATGCTATGGGTCCTTCATTTATGCTTCTTTCTCTCATGTGGGAAGGATTCATTATCGAATCAAATCAAATTTTTTGTTAATGTGATAATTGTCCCATGGATGGTCGGACCAGATTTTAAAATTATAACAAACATTGTGGAGAGGATTGGGAGTAATAATCTCCCTAATTCTCATGTTATGGAAGATTTTAATAATACGATTATGGATTGTAATCTTTATGTCATCAATTTTATTAGCAGAAAGTTCACTTGGAATTGAGATTCTATGTGGTAAAGACTTGACTTTATTTTGTTTAATGATTTATGGATTACAAGCTTATTATGACATCTTGTTCATCATATTTTGGGAGGTTTTCCTATATCCCATCATAGCTTTACTAATGATTTTATTATCATTTCTAATTGCTTTTTACAAATGATTAAGCTTCTTAGTATGTTTCTTGGTGATTTTAGAAATATTAGCAATTTGTATATTAATAAAAAAAGATTTGTTTTATAATTGTAATTCTATTTATCAACATATAATTAATTTAAATTCATAATAAATTTAGTTTTTTTCCAAATATTCTTCCTATAAAATATTGAGGCACCCACTTTTCCAAGGAAATAAATGTTCTCATATTTTTATGGCATTTTGTCCTCTATCACTAGAAAATTACCATTATTGGTTTTTAATTTTTTCTATTTTAAGGGAGGTTGGTGTTAATCAAAGGTGTCCTTTGTTCTCTACCTATTTACTTTTTTCATACTATTCAACATGCTTTAAATGTCTGTAAATCGGATAGAGAGGCTCATAACCCAATTCTTTTGTGGTTTTAACATTGACAAATCTAGTATCCATTGGGCCTCTTGGTCTAAATGTTGTGGTGTGTTGGATGAAGGTGGGTTGGGTTGTAAGAATATGGTGGATATGGCTCATTTTTTTGCTTACAAGCTTTGGTTTTCCATTACATCCTTGAACATTCTTTGGGTTATGTTTATGATGAGAAATTCTTATGGTGGTAAGCATCCCCTTATTTATCATTATAAAGGCACTAACTATCCTATTTGGAAAAGACTTTGTTCCATTAAATGGTAGGCTAATAAGCTTATTCAATGGGAGCTTGGGCAAGGTAATATCTTTGTTTGGAAAGATCAATGTTATGGAACGTGTCCATTGATAATTTTCTTAATACTCATTCCACTGCTGCCGTTATACTCGACTACCTATTCCTAGTTAACTTAAGAAATTTCTAGGAAATTCTCCTAAACATCAAATAAGGACTTAACTCAATCCTACTAAACTTAGTGACATGATAAAGCTTAGAAATTAATTTCGCCTTAATTGGAGTTCATTAGGTCACTTCAGTAACAACTCTAAAATTAATCACTATTTTGGGCTAAAATTTCTAAAATTCATAACTAACTAAAGAAAAATTATAAAAATATAGAATAAATTTCAAACAACTGTGAATAAATCATAAAATAAAAAAAAATTAAAACTAATCAGCAATTTTAATTAAAATTAAATAAATTTAAAATTAAACTTTAATTAACAATTTATTTAAAAATTAAATATTAACCCAATTAATCCCAAATTTTTAGTGACTAATCCATGGGTTCTTCCTAACAAATGGTATCTATCATCTGAACCTTTGAGATTTATTTAATCAATCAAACCCAAACCAAGTTTCTTCTTTAAAGAAATAATGAATGAATTAATTAAACAATGTAATAAATAAATTAAATCAAATTAACTAAATTCATTGATCTTTAAATCAAATATAAAATATTAAAATTAAACAAAATTATTCAAATTACTTCACTTAAATTCAGGTTAGCTAAACTAAACAACTTAAACATAAAGCTAATGTATCAACTTACATAGCAAAAGCTTAAACTAAATTAA